>NC_000075.6:56104603-56169603 GCF_000001635.26 Mus musculus
CTCCAGGGGTTAAGTGACAAGCCCAAGGTCACGTAGGTGTTAGTGGGACTTAGCAGACTCAGAACCCAGTGATCAGCACTTCTGTGTCCATTGCAGGACCTCCTCTCAGGCCAGTGCTCTTCTGAGACAGCCTCTGGTAGGAAAGGGAGGGGCCGTGATACCTGGGGATGGCATCTCCAGAGACAATGTCTCAGCCTTTGGTGCCTGGTTCTAGGTGGAAAAGTCCCTCATAGGCTATAGAAAGGGACCCAGTGTGGACCGGTTAAGAGCATGCATGCCACAAGCAGCATCTGTCCTTCCTTTGAAGACAGCCGGGACCCTTCAGGTTTGCTGTAGGGTCTGTGTCCATTCCTAGTCTCAGGGCCATCAGGGGAGGCATCATTCCTGCTTCTCCGACGCCCCCACCACTTCTTGATTGACTCACCCCCCCCCCTCCCAAGGCATCTGCCTCCTACACTGCTGTCCCTCCGCCAGACCCTGGTGAGCTCTGGAGTGACCATCAATCATGGCAGGGCCAGCTCCCCACAGATCATTAGCCTTGATGACCCTCAGCGCCACCACACAGTGAGAGAGGCAGTCACAAACTAACATTGCAAGCTCTATGAGGACTAGGAGGGATCCTGTGGCTAGAGCACCTGACTCATGCTGGTCTGTACACACACACACACACACCCGCACTGGCTTCCTTCCGAATTTAGAATTTGCCTCTTTCTTTCGTGTTCTCTGGAATGATTTGATCCTTCAGTTTGCCTGATGTGATTCTGCTCTGACCAGCTGTGAACTACTTCTTTAGACTCTATTGCCTCTGTCTGTCCCTGTCCTCCTTCCTTCTTCTCCACTTCCTCCCCCCCTCCTCCTCCTCCTTCTCATCCTCTTTCTCCTCTTCCTCCTCCTCCCTCTCTCCGTTGGCTGCTACCTTGAAAGTGGATATAAGAATAGACTTCTCTACCCAAAGGATTCATTTCCATCTTGCCCTCTACCTGCGCAGTTGTTCTCTCCCCAGTGCACCCCCCTGTCCCTCCACCCCCCCCCATTTCTAACATTCTGGTTTCGTAAATCAGGAGACAGAAACAGCGGTCAAGTTGACCCTTTAGACAAGGCAGAGTAGGTAGGGCACCGCAGCACCTCACAGAACGGTCTCTCAAGGACCATGCAGGCCTGACTCGCTGTAAAAGGGACTGTTATAAGGCAAACCGCTACCTTCCATTCCTCACAACTGAGACCCATTCGGTTTGGTTTGGGACAGGGTCTCATATGTAGCCCTGGCTGTTTTGGAACTTGCTATGTAAACCAGGCTGACCTTGAATGCAAGAGATCTGTTTATTTCTGCCTCTCAAATGCTGAAATTAAAGGCGTATGTCACGCTGGCCATGGAGGCCTATTTGAAAGCAAAAAGCTTGTCGATCAGCTAGTCCTTATTCAAAAGTAGGTATGCTCACCCAATAGTGCAGCCCCCTTCACACCCACTTCCCACCTCAGGACCACTCCACACCCTGTGTTCGGTGTGACTGAGTTCATGCACAGCAGGCCCACCTCCACACTCACATCTCCTCAGGTAATGGTTCCTGAACAGGCCTGAAAACTCGAAGTGCTCTCTCTCCTTTGAGGTCCTGAGGCTGCAGGTCAGCCACAGCCCTATGGCTCCCCTGTAGTTTAGAGTGTAGTGTGGACCCACCCACTATCCTGACAGGTTAGTGAAGCCAAGGAACGTCCCTGCAAGGCCACAGGAGGCCATCAGACTGCAACTTGGTGGGAGCTTCTGGTAACTTCTTTCTAGCTTTAAGCTTTAGTTAGCCCAACTGGACACAGAATAACTCTCTCCTTAAGGAGAGCAATAGCTTATTCTTAAGCCAAATATGAATGACTCTGGCCCCAGGCCAAGTTGCTCCAAAAGATATGGCCCATGTGGAAGTGTTTTGCACTTCAAACAGTGTTGGGTATACACACAAACACTATTAGTTGCAGAACAAAGGCTCTCATAAATCAAGGCATTTACCAAATGCATTGGTGGTGATACAGGCAGACGCGTCATGGCAAAGGAGGGAAGCTGGCCTAGGTTGTAAATGCTATCTAATGGCATTCTTAGCTTTGGAATTGGTGGAAGCTGGTGGCCTGCCAGGGCTACCCTTTAAAGGCTTTGATAGTCTCAAGGCTAATAGGTCAGACACAGGGGTGGGTAAGGAATGGCTTCCTGGAGTTCACCATTGTCAGGGCATGTATTCACCACATCAGGCTCCTCAGTAGCCTTTGTGGTTGGGTTTCTGAGACCACAGGGACAAGAAACAGGAAAGCAGTTGTTAGTGTAGGAAAGAGCCCAGTAGCTGCAGGGCCCCTGCCGTCAGTCAAATGACGGAGGGAGGAGAGGCGGAACAGGAGGCAGAGGCAGGCAGATATCTATGGTTCCCAGACAGGCAGGGATCCATGGAGAAATCCTATGTCAAAAGACAAAAACTAGGAACTGGAGAAATGTCTCAGTGGTTAAGAGTATCAACTGCTCTTCCAGAGGTCCTGAGTTCAATTCCCAGCAGCCACATGGTGGCTCACAGCCATCTATCATAGGATCCGATGCCCTCTTCTGGTGTGTCTGAAGATAGAAACAGTGTATTCATATAAATTATATAAATAAATCTCAAAAACAAAAACTAAAAACCAACCAACCAAACAAGCCCAGGAAGGGTTTCACTTGTCTGTAAGGTGTCACCCCACACTCAAGCCTCTCCAGGGCTTTTCTAACCATTTTCAAAGAGATGGAACTCCTGCTGAACAGTTACACTCCGGGCCCCACTCCTCTCTCACTCTGTGGGCAGCTGCAGTCATACCCTATGCTGAACTGTTAGGGAAGATGAAGCCACTGGTCCAACAGAAGCTGAAGCTTAGGCTCCGATCAGCGCCCTGCGGAGAGCTACTGAGAGTCTCTCTCTGTGTCCCCTCCCCAGTCTGGAAGGCCTGAGATAGGTGACATCAGCTCAGGCCTCCTGCAAGGCTAGACATGCTTCTGTCTCCCACGTTCTTTGTTCTGGAATTCTATTCAGGGGAACCTTTGAAGATGGCTCTCCCCTCCTTCAAGTGGATCTGGGATGGGGGGAGGGCGGCATGACTCATTTTCTCCAGCCAGGCCACATAGCCATGGTATGTGGAGCATTCTTTCTGGTAAAGGGGTGTTGGCTAGCTAGGAGGAGCAGGCATAGGAAGCTAGCATTGACCAAGCAGCCATCCAGTGGCCGGTCCTAAGTATGGGGGGAGGGGAGGGAGAGAGAGAGAGAGAGAGAGAGAGAGCGCGCATTGACCAAGTAGCCATCGGGTGGTGGGTCCTAAGTATGGGTCTGGGGGAGTGGGGAAGGGAGGGAGAGGAAGGAAATGAAGGCTTATGATCTGGGCCATCTGGCTGATTGTATCTTTCAAGTCATGTAACCTATGTGGGCCCCATTTTCCTTATTTGCCAATAGGGGAGGGAGTCACTACCTGGACCCCAGAGCCTGCCTCAGGACTCACTCCAGTGTGCTCTCCTCACATTGCCACCCTAGCTCATGTGCTTTCCAGACCACCTATGTAGTGAGAACTGGAAGACCATTTCCATGGGAAGGAAGCAGAGGCTGGGAACAGCTAGGGCCACGGTGTACAAGTCTGTCCACAGGACTAGCCTGTGGAACTCCAGGGGCTGATACTGACCTCCAGGACCCTGAGAAGGTCTAGCCTACAGAAAGCCTCTTGCCCAAACATCCTGGATGAGGAAAGCAGGCCCAAGAAGGGGAAGTAGCTTGCTCAGGGGGCCTGGTCATCGTGGCTAACCCTCATAGCCGCCAAGAGCGATCTGGGAAGGGAAAGGAGGAAGTTGTAGAGGGGGGTGGAGGTCGTTTCTCCACCCAATCAGTGAGACATGGTGGGCTCTGACAGCTCACAGGTCTGAAGTGGCACACTCCTACCCCCATCCCAGAGGGGTCAGCAGGCCACCCCTGCATAGCAAGGCAGCTGGACTTCTTCTATACTCTCTCAAGGCTAAGGCAGAAGATGCATCTTCCTGCCCTCAGATTTCCTGTGCCCGTCCTCCTGGAGGCCTGGGTTGGTCCCCTGGAGTTTATTTAGAGTGACCACATGCCACATGGCAAAGGTGACCCAACAGCTGGCTCAGGGGGGCTTCTAGCTGAAGGCACTGTCTCTACTAACCACCAGGGACCCTGGCCTGACATGAATTATTACCTGGCCACCAGGCTGGGTGTGGCTTCTAGTTGCTTTCAAGTGCTCCTTTCTCTATAGATAGGCCGTGTTGCTGTGACCAGCCTGGCACACCTGTGAGCCCGTGGCACCTGGGTTAAATCCTGACATACAGCCTTGTTGTGAGGTGGAGACAACTTGTGTCATCATTTTCCAAAGATACCTTTTGTTCTGGCTTGGGCCCTGGAGCATTGGTTGCTTATATTTTGCTGTAGTGTGTTTTGGTTTGCTTTGCTTTGCTTTTGGAGGCAGGGTCTCATTCCACAGTTTAGGCCAGACTTGAACTCATGCTCCTCTCACTCCAGTCACCCAAGTACTGGAGTTACAGGCATTGTGTCATCATGTGCATCCCCAAAAGCCTGTGGATGTTAGTAGGGGAAGGGGAGGGGGAGGGGGAGAGAGAGACCAGAGAGAGGCCATTCACCTTGTTTATTGAGACAGAGTCTCTTTCTGGAACTCAGAGCTCATTAATTCAGCTAGGCTGGCCCCAGGGATCTGCCTGTCTCTACTTCCCCCATGCCACAGTTACAAATGGGTGCCATCATATCCAGCTTTTTATTTTTTTTATTTTATTTCTATTAATCATTCCATTCATTTACATCTCAAATGATATCCCACTCCATGGTTACCCCTCCACAATACAAGTCCCCTATCCCACAACCTCCCTCTCTTCCCTCCCCTTTGCCTCTATGAGGGTACTCCCCCACTTATCCCGCCATCATCAAACCTCCACAGGACCAAGGGCCTCCCCTCCCATTGCTGCCAGGCATGGTTATCCTCTGCTACATATGTATTTGGAGCCATGGATTCCTCCAGGTACGCTCCTTGGTTGGTGGTCTAGCCCTTGGGAGCACTGGGTAGTCCGCCTCTGCATTGGTCAGTTGCTGGCCCGACCTCCCAAGGAGCAGCCACACCCAGTTCCTGTCAGCAAGCACCTCTTGACAACAGTGTTGGGTTTGGTGTCTGCAGACAGGATGGATCCCCAGGTGGGGCAGTGGTCCTTCCTTCAGTCTGTGCTCCATTTTTTGTTCCTGTTCTTCCTTTGGACAGGAACATTTCTGGGTTAAAATCTTTGAGATGGGTAGGTGGCCCCATCCCTCGACCAGGGACTGTGCCTATCTACTGGAGGCAGTCTCTACAGGTTCTATCTCCCCTTCTCTGCTATAGACATCCCCGTTGTGTCCTGCATACCCAGCTTTTAAAACTACAGTCACTAGAGATCAAACTCAGGTCCTCATGATTGCATATCAAACACTTTATCTCTAATATCAAAAGCTATCTCCACCCACCCCCACCATGTAGCTCCGGAACAGGGTTTTGCTTTGAACCACACCAAAAGATATCTGTTTAAAATTAATTTTCTTTTAATGCTTAAAAGTGAAATAACTTCTGGGCTGAGCGCACAGTGGCCCTCCTCAGCTTGAATGTCTGTGGGACTGTGGCTCTGGGGTGCAGCCAACCTGGAAGACTCCAGCTTCTGTCGACTTGGCTTGGGCAGTCTCCTACCCTCCTTGGGTGTCCTCATTGTCCTCTCTCCCTCAATGGGTCTGGGTGTTTTCATCAGGGCAAAGGCTGGGATGTTCTGGCGTGGTATCCACATACCATGGGGCAGATGCTCAGCAGAGCTTGCTACTACCAGGCTGTGTTCCCCGTGGCCCAGCATCCCAGCCACAGAAACCTTTGTTAGGAGTGAATTAAGAGAGACTGAGCCCCAAGTCTCTCATCTGCTTGCTCCTGGGATAGGACTTGTGACTATTTATGAGTCAGGAGGTAGGATGGTAAGAGAGGTATGGGGAACAGTGACTGAGGACAAAGCAATCTGTGGTCTGCACATGTGCAAAATTTATAGCCCTTCACCGCCAGAAAGTGGGGCGTTAACTTATCTGAGGAGAACTTCAGCTTCTTGAGGTAAAGGGTCACTCAAGTGACACCTGTGGAGACTCGGGTGAAGAACAGTGATTCTATACAGAAATGGCCATCAGGTTCCTGAGTAGTGGCCCACAGCATAATTTTCACCTCGCTCTTCAGCGGTGAAAGGATAGCGAAGTTATCATGGGAACTGATGATATACAGCTCAGTTGTGGGACCTTTAGAATCATCAAATTCTAAACTAAAAATGGGTGACCAGGGAGGGAACAGGGGCTCAACCAGAACAGGGAATGGTAAAGGGGCCGCTGGGGGTTGGTATGCTTTGTAAAGCCAAGGATATGTTTCATAGAGCATGGTACGGTGTGGTGGGAGGGGGTGGCTCAGCAGGTCAATGCCAGGCATCTCTCCCCACACCTGAGGTACCAACCATAGGATGGTCTAGAATAGAATAGAGTTTATTTGGGGGGCATGGAAAGGGGGTTGAGAAGGTAGTAGAGGCAGAGAAAGAAAATGAGAGGAGAGAGAGAGAGAGAGGAGAGGCTGGCTGGAAACATGTAGAGAGAGAGGGGGAGAAGGGGAAGGGGAGAGGGGGCAAAAGGATTCTGAGAGAAAAAGGGTCAGAGAGAGCAAAGGGAGGCCTAATGGTCCCTTTTATAGCAAGCCAGGCCTACCTGGCTGTCGCAAGGTTAACAGTTGGGCAGAGCCTAGAAGGAATGCTAACATGCTAACAAGGGTAGATGAAGCTAGGCCTCAGTGTTTTCTGGCTGGTGATTATCAAAGGCAGGCTATCCTGCATGGTGTCTTGGAAGTATGGAGGTCATAGGCTCTGGATGGCTGTGTCTGGGAATGGCTCAGGTCCTGGAGTGCTGCCCAGGACTGCAGAAGATCCACACTAACAAGGCGAAGCCCTTCTCATGGCAAATGCCCAGCAGGTTGTAGTGGATCAAGGAAGGGCTTTGTTTTCTTAAAAGATTTGTCCCATTATTTCCCATTATATGCATGTGTGCATGTGGGTGCCTGCAGAGGCCAAAAGAGGGTGTCAAATTCCCCGGAGCAGAGTTGTGAGCCACCTGGGATCGGTGCTGGGAACTAAACTTGGTCCTCTGCAAGAGCATAAGTGTTCTTAAGCTCTGGGCCGTCTCAAGCCCCACACAGGGCTCTATTTTCATGCTTTAATTTAAGGTCCAATCATGGGCAGGATCTGGATGACAGGCTAAGGGTGTACAGGAGGATGTGAGAGAAGAGAAGGAGCTAGGACACCCCGGGTGACTCTGCCTTGGGTAGATGGTGGACTTCAGATTGAGAGCTTCTTTCCTATAAAAGTCTATCCACTGAGAGGTTGGTGTGGGGGTGAAGGGGGAGGCGAATGGGGGTGGGCAGGGATGGGAGGCAAGACAGGCAGCTCTGAGGGACTTGGCACTTCCTTAGAACAGCTGGGTCACTTGTGACTGTGGCTCATTCTGTCTGATGCCACAGTTGCAGACAGGGGCTGGATAGGAGTCTCCAGCCTAAGGCAGGTGCCGTGGGGACTCTAGCTCCTGAAGACTTGGACTACAGGGTGCCCTCCCGCCTTTCATGTCTCCAGCATGGCAGGTGTAAGTCTAGTTTGGTTTTCCTTTTCTTCTCTGGGGCTCAGAGGACAAAAAGATCCCTCTAGAGAGTCAGGACTGGGCATGTGGGGACAGGAAACATAGACCCTGGTTAGCCCTCTCTGCAAAGTTTCCTAAGTTTGTAATATGACCCCAAGTAAGCCTTTCTCTCCTTCAGGGTTCATTTTCCTCCCTCCCTTCCTTCCTTCCTTCCTTCCTTCCTGAAAATTTATTTGTTTTATGTATATGAGTACACTGTAGCTGTCTTCAGACACATCAGGAGAGGGCATCAGATCCCATTACAGATGGTTGTGAACTACCATGTGGATGCTGGAAATTTAACTCAGGACCTTTGGAAGAGCTCCTACCACTAAGCCACCTCTCCGGCCCCAGGATTCAGGGGCACTGAACGAATCCTTCACAGTTCTAGGGTCTGTGGTTTTATTGCCTGAATGCTTACACTCAGCTCAGGGACCACACAGGGAAAGGTGGGGGTGGGGGTCTGTGGCTTCTCACTCATTTTTTCCTTGCTGCTACAGGCCTTGACCTGGGAGTTCCCTAGGACGGCAGAGGCCGAGAGTGGGAAGCTGTGATCTTAGCTCACAAAAAAGTGGCTGCCCTTTAAAAGACTTTAAACTAAAGGAACCTGGTTCAGGATGGTGCAGCCTGGACTGGAGGGGAGGGGTTGGGGGGGTAGGAGATGCCTGCCCCAAATGGGCCTGCAGCAGGTTGAAGAGGCAACTCTCTCAGGCTGGGGTCTCAGATAGCCAGCTAAGGCCTAGATTCATGTCTCAGTGGCCTGTGGGCTGTGGTCCTGGCCCAGCCCTCTGCAAAGCTGCTCAAAGAAGGGGGACGTGAGCTTGGGGGCTGAAACCTTAGAGAGATTCAATATTTCCAAGTTGGCTGAGTGTGGCGCTCATTTATGTTTCTCCTCTGTAGTCCTCCCAACATTTGATTCTCTGTAGACCATAATGTGTGCCAAGCACCCCCTGCAGGGCTTCCTGGAGCTGTAAGCCAGGGCTACCCGCATGCTAGGCAATCAAGCACCCTACCTCTAAGCCAGACATACCTTCAGCCCCTCTCTTGACTTTAACTCCACCCGTGCTTCACACACACTTGTAATTTGAGGGGAGGCCTGGAGCATAGGCTGGAGTCAGGCTAAGTATGGGTGAGCCCGGGAAAGACTCGCTGACCTCTGACAGGCTCTGTGGGCAGTTTTGGATGTGCGGTCAGGGAAGCTGGGGTTCCTTTCAATCACTGGGGCTTTGAGAGGATCTGAGGGAACACAGAAGACAGACCAGGGAGGTGCCAGATCTCCCCTATCCACCAAGGGTGGAGGGTTGATGAATACGAGGCCCCCAAAGGGAGACAGATGTCTCCTACTTTCTTCCAGGATTTGTGTCCCACTGCCTGTAGTGAGTCACCTACTAGGGACCCGGGATTGCTGCAGCGGGAGGCCTGGGTGTGGCATGTTGCAGAAACTTCCATGAACTTTCTCTGTCCTCCTCTGGTTGCCCACACTTGGCTGCTCAGACATGCTCAGAACCCACTAATGGGGGACATGGGTGTCAAGTTAGTCAGGGGTCACCTGGACGTCTTAGCAAGGCCTAAGCACAAGGTCAACTGCATCCCAGAATTCACAGAGATGCCCTTTCACCCCAGTTAAGAGGTAACTCACAGCTGGGGTGCAGCAGACCTGGAGCCAGGCAGCTGGGGTGCTGCGTCCATCTGTCTGTCACTTTTACTTCCTGAACCTGCTTCCTCACTTAGCTAAAGTCACAATGTCATAAGGGCATGAGCAACGCCAGGCAGGCATTCCACGAGAGAGAACTGGGTGCTGCGGCCATAGAGGAGGCTCAGCAGGGTCCTTCTTGACATGGAGGTCAGAGAGAAGCTGTTCTCAGCAGGGTTCCTGCTTCCCTTCCGGGATCTCACAGGGTCCTATGTGTGTTTCAGTGCAGGGACTTCACGGCCCACACAGGGTATGAGGTGCTACTGCAGAGGCTGCTGGACGGCAGGAAGATGTGCAAGGATGTGGAGGAGCTGCTCAGACAGAGGTAAGCAGGGCGGGGCTGGTGGGCAGGACAGGGCAGAGGGGGCAGATTATGCCCCCTCGAGCCCAGCTGCCCTCAGGATGTGTCAAAAGCTAAGAGCCAAAGCTGAGGAGGTGGCTCAGTGGGTCAATCCCCTGTTAAGCTAACATGGGGACCTGAGTTCAAATCCCCTTCTATAGCAAGAGGGGATACAGTGTCAGGAGAATCCACAGAAGCTCATGGGCTGGCTACCATGGTGTATGGTAAACAACAGAGACCCTGTCTCTGCAAAATATGGTATAGGTATGTATGAAATCTTAGAGGGGGAGGGGGATAGGGAAGTTGACCTTTGACCCCTACGGGTGCATTTGTGCACTCATGCACACTCATGTGCACCTATGTACCTGTACTTATGCTCACTCTCTCTGTCTCTCTCTCTCTCTTTTACACACACACACACACACACACACACACACACATACACACACACACACACACACCCCTATCTCACACTCACACACATTCAAAGCCAGAGCCCCTTGTTGTCTCCTGTGGCCCTTAGGCCTGGGCCTCCCCCAGGGGCATATACCATGCAGCAGCCCTTAGGACAGGCCCATTTCCAACTGACATTTGTACCCAGAAGGAGATGGTCCTGCCAGCAGAGTATGACAAGAGAACCTAGGTTCTGCACATATTTTGGGGCCACGGCCAGCCGACAGTGGTGACCGGGACATAATGATTGCTCTGTCCTTACAGGGCCCAGGCGGAGGAGAGGTACGGGAAGGAGCTGGTGCAGATTGCACGCAAGGCTGGTGGCCAGACAGAGATGAAGTAAGAGTGCTGGCGGCTCTACCTTTCCTCTGAGGGACCTTCTGGGCTTTACTCAGGGCATGGGACTTTCTGATGTGGTAGACTGGGCAGGAACTGGACAGGGGGGTCTGGAGCCACGTGGTGCCTGAGATCAGGGTCTTGTACTAGTTAGGGCTCTGGAAAGAGCAGAGTATATGACACACTGGGCTCACCTTACCCAACCAGGAGGGGCAGGTGACAGGCACTATTCCTGTCCATTGCAGGGAGTCTGTGTGAGGCATACTCAGTGGGCTGTGAGTCACCTGTGGCTGACAGTGGAGTGGGAGATGCTACCAACAGCCAGCACAGTGTGTGTCTGAGCTGGGCATCCTGTGAATGGGGGTCAGGCCACAATCTCCCGCCCATTGTAGAAGGATGGCTGCGGGGCTTGAGGCTCTGGGTCGGTCTTGCTTTTTTTCTTATAGAAGGCTAGAGGAACAGTGTTTGTCTGCCTTGTAGGAGTCCCAAGTCCCTGTCTGTGAAAGGAGATAGCTTGTAGTGACAGGCAAGATATGCTCAGTGAGCAGTGGGGTCTCTGGAGACTCACCTGTCCCACCCACCAGCCCCTCCGCACAGCAGATAAACTCTGCTGCTCACTCAGAGGTGTGGCTGGCTTCCTGAGCTGTTTCCTTCAGGCTGGCTAGTACTGAGGCCATGGGGGAAGCCACACAGTGAGCTGGGGAGCAGGACCCTAGGGTAGGCTTCATGCAAAGGGGTACCCCGGAGACAAGCAAACCCACAGGGGCAAGATAAAGTGACCAGAGCAGGCCAAGGTCTGAGCAGGAGAGCAGGGCTGTCTGGGGTTCCCCGAGGAGGAGGGGCATTCCTGTCTTAACTACCTGTAGACAAAGGCTCAAAGATATGACAACATCAGGCGCACTTAGAGCCCGTGTGCCTTACCTTTTCCCTCAGAGCTGTGCCCCCTGCAAGTCCTGCTGACCCCTGCACATAGGTGCATCCGGAAGTGATGTTGCTGTCCCATGTGGCACTGTGTAACTGTGGACCACGCATTTGTCATCAGCGCATGCCTTCAGTGAGCATTTATGGGATATCTGTTATATGTCATGGCCTGGACTGTCAAGGGAGTTTAAGAACTCAAACCACTGAGATGACCCCCTCCTGTAGCATTTTGCAGCAGACTCTCCCCAAGGCACTTCTTCCAAGAGGGCCTCCAGGTTTGCCTCACTGTCAAGAGCTTGGCTCAGACAGGGTCATCCTCTCCATGCCAACCTGGAGGGCTCTTTACAGTGTTGTTAGTCTTAGCGGTCTGGACCAGGTTCATTTTCTCTGACAGTTAAGAAATTAAAAGGCAGGGGCTGGAGAGATGGCTCAGAGGTTAAGAGCAATGGCTGTTCTTCCAGAGGTCCTGAGTTCAATTCCCAGCAACCACATGGTGGCTCACAACCATCTGTAATGGGATCTGATGCCCTCTTCTGGCCTGCAGGTGTACATGCAGGCAGAACACGATCACAAGTAAATCTTTCAATAAAAAGAAAGAAACGGCAGAAAAAATCTGGAACACAAGAAGTAGCAGCAGGCAAAACCTCAGACGTGGCAGACAGAATCAATTGCTACAGGGAAGCTTTTGTTAAGTACACACAGCAAGGCCAACAGAGAAATCCCATACAAAGCAGAGGAGGGTACTCAGGACCCAGGCTGGGAGCCTTAGGGACCTTTGTGGGGTCAGTTTAAACAAAGGGATGGCTGATAGGACCACAAGGTCCTGATCCACCTTGCTGGATGGTCTGCTAGCAGGGGTAGGGGGCACACTGGGAAGACAGAGCCCACCAGGCTGCACCTCCATTTAGGAGGAAGAGGCTGAACGTCTTCCTCCTCATCACCCATCTTTGAACCCCCATCTGGGACGCCCGCTCCTTGCCTACCCTGTTAGAGATCTGCCAAACACCTAGTCCCTCAGCAGGGAATGCAAGTGGATCCACAACACTTGTTCTAGTCGCTTGGGGGTGGGAAGTGTTGGTCCTTAGGAAAGGGCCTAGCTGGTGGCCATCCTCCAACACCCAGCTCCCTGGATTGAGGAGCTGTCCTCTCTGCCTACAAGACAGGGTAGCAGAGCTGAGTAAACAATGAGACAAAGGCCTGGGGGTGAAGTGACTTCGTGACTAGCCCACACTGAGAGAGCTCCACTGGCTACCTCCTCCTGTGCAGCCCTCAAACCAGCATTCCTGCCTCAGGCCTCACACTAGCTAGGGTCTCACAGGGTCCCCATAAATGACAGGAAGTTTTAGTCACACCTTAGAATGAGTTTTCTCACTCCTCACTCCTGTTACCGTAGTGAACCTGCCTGAGCCCCTGTGTGGCTTTTGGTGCATTGTAAGGACAGGCTAGGTATTTCAGGAGCTGTCATGATACCGCACACACCATGATCAGCCTTCCTGTCTGGTCCTCTGCTTCTGCCCAGACCCTCACCTTGCTCAAGAAGTAGTCACCTCCTCCCACTCTTCTTCTTGCCACACCAGGAGGGATGCTGTGGGTGCCTTGGAGAACAGAGTGGACCTTGGCCAATGTCCTGTGAGCCCCTCTGTGGTTACAGATGAGCAACATTAGCCCATGGGCACCTTAAAGCCCACCTGACCTTCACCCCTCCTAAACACAAGTGCTGAGATGGTCCCATCAGAGGAGATTTCATGTGTTTTATGATCTCTGCTCCACTGAGATCAGGGTGAAGGCATGTCTCCTAGTGAGGAGCAGTTATACTGTGAAACTAGACTTCAGCTAGAGTTTCCAGGTCTCCTGAGAGCCAAGCTACAGACTAGCAGGTTGTGTTGCACGTTTGCACATTGGTGATAAATGCCGAAAGTCAGAATCATTCTAACCTGTGGTCACCTTCCTCTGCAAGGCTAGCCTTGACATTTTATCTTTTAGGATTTGCATTTGTATGTCTGCTGTGCGGATGTGTGCAGGGGCCCGTGGAGGCCAGTGGTGATGGCTAGGGCTGGGGTTACAGGGCTGCGAGCCATCTGATGTGGGTGCAAGAACCAAATGTGCTCTTAACCCCTGAGCCATCGATAAGTGCAGCCCTTGGCCTTGAGGTTTTGCCTCTTACCACCTGGATGGCTTTTGGCCTCAGTGACTCAGTTTCCTTATCTGTAAATGGCTTGTGGGCCCGAGGCGGAAACCATTCAGGCTATCCTCATCCTGAGTGTGTCAGCACTGGAAGGTTAGGACTAAGTGGTCAGCGGTTGGTCACTGGCAGAGGCCTGCACATCTGCATATCTCATGGCTCCCAGGCTGTTGCTACTGCTCCATGGTCTTGTCAGGCAAGACACCTGGCAGTAACTAGGACCCCATAATCCTCCTTAGGGCCTGGATCTCCAGGGGTCCTCTCAGGTTGCCACTCCTCCTTGGCCTCAATGTCCCCAACTGTTCAGAGAGAAGAGGAAGCCCCCATGGAACATATTCATCCTACCCCGGAAGGAAGCACAGGCAGGTGGGCTTCCCTTACAGTTCACCCAGGGAATTGGTTATGTGACAGGTGCCACATGACTATATTACCACCAGGGGGCGGAAGAGCGCCCTGCAGAGAGGCAGTGAAAGCTTGCAACAAGGGCGCTACTTAGCTCTCGATGCTGAGCGTGGAGCAGGCTGTGCCACCATGCGTTTGCTTTTGTGTCCTTAAGAGACGTAGTACCCCTAAGCCCAAGCTGGGAGCGCAGAGGCACATCTCCCTCACATGCACGGCCTGATGTCACTCAGCTGCCGGAGAGGCTCTGGGAAAGGACGGAAGCTGGTGTAGCCAGGCAGAGACTCCTCCTACCTGAAGTTAAGGATGCCGCTTCTGGGAAGGCGCCACTGGAAAACTCTTCCAAAGTGCAACTGGGGTTAGAGGAAGACCTAGTTCGGCTGCTGGTGCCTGGGGGATGTCCTGGGGACTGGCGGAGTTTGCATATGTGTGAGTGTGACAGGCATGTTAAGCTCCTGACTTGCGCCAGGCTTCAACGATGCCTTATAGTGAGTGGACTATCATTCTCAAAACCACTTTGTGCTGCTAACTGCTCACCATAGAAGGGAAGTCAAGGCAGAGGGCCAGGTGGCTTGCCCAGGGTCACACAGTGAATAAGTGGTAGAGCCTGGCCATCTGGCTACAGGGTGTGCTGCTTTTGTGTGTGGAGACCGGAGTAAGAGGCCACCGCAGATTTCCTAGGTTGGTTCCCACACACACTATCTGCCCCCTCCTCTGAATGGAGCACATGCCTCTCGAGGGCCCTGCTCCTGAGAGCTTGGACTCGCGCTCACAGTTTCCGTATTGGCCCCAGGACTCCGATACCCACCGATAAACAGCAGTGTGTGCTGGCCGAGCCGGCATCTCTGCTTGGCCCTCAGCGCTACCATGCTCTGGGGTGAACAAGGCTGCCGGAGAGAATCCAGGGCGCCCAGTGTGCTGTTCAAGTAAACTGAGCAGAGTGGGGATTTCTGTGGGAAGGGGGTGGGAGCAGTTGGGACAGAGTCTTTTTTTTTTTTTTTTTTTTTTTTGGTCGCTTATGATGACCTTAAACTTGTGGCCTGTCTGCCTCTGCTGCCCAGGTGTCACCCCCACTTGCCCAGGGGCTTCCACTTTACCTGGCAGCCTCTCCTGCTTGAGCACTGTTCTAGCTCCCATACAGCCTCCTCCTTCCCCTCCCCTTGGTACCCAGCCTGAAGCAGATGCCATAGCTGTCCCTGGCTCTGTCCCTGCCCACCTCCCAGCCTTTCCTTATGCCTTCCATGCCACCTGCTGGAAAGAGCTATAAAGACCTTCCCCTGCGTCAGATTCATCCAGGCAATATTGAGTATAACCAGGTGCCTGCATGGGCGGAAGTCTCATAGAGGCTGGGAGCTTCCTGTGGACACACCCCTCTTCTCTGGGCTGCAAAGACATGGGGAGTGAGAAAGTGGGGGACAGAACTGCCGTAGCAAGGAGGCTTTCCCACCACAGCAAGGTTCCACTGCTTTTTAATTTACAAAGAAAACTGTTTTCTAGAATGTCAGTTGGGGGTTACATGAATGATGACCATGGCCAAAGGTCCCTTGCATCCATAGTAGTCAATATGGCTTAGGGCCCTCCCTCCAAAATAAAACACCATGGGTCAGGCAGGACGCCAGGCTCCTGCAGCATGCTGTCTACTGACCTAGACTTCTGTTTTGCAGTTCCCTGAGGACCTCCTTTGACTCCCTGAAGCAGCGTAAGTTCCAACCATCCCCACATGGGCAGCAGGGCCATTAGGGTCTCCTGGAAGACCCTTAGCCCTTGTATGGGGTGACTAAGTTAGGAGCTATGTGCTTGGGCTGTGGTCCAGCTCTGTGCCAGGCTGAAAGGCTGATGGAAGATGTGAGGGTGGGAGGTAGGGTGAGGGAGACAGACTGGTCCAAGCAGAGGCCACGCTGTCACCCTAGAAACAGAGAATGTGGGCAGTGCACACATCCAGCTGGCCCTGGCCCTGCGTGAGGAGCTGCGGAGCCTGGAGGAGTTCCGAGAGAGACAGAAAGAGCAGCGGAAGAAGGTGAGGGGGTGGGGAGGGCGAAGGAGGGGAGGTGGGGGACCCCCCCAGAGGCCACCCACTCACTGTTCTGGGGGCCAGTTGGGAAGCATGGCTTGATGAAGGGGGGAGAGTGTGTGTATGTTCTAGCTTGCTTTCCTGTTGCTGTGATAAACCCCTGACTTGGGAAGAAAGGTTTATCTTCTCAGGTCACACTCCATCACTGAGTGAAGTTAGGGCAGGAACCTAGAGGCAGGAACTGGAGCAGAACCGAGAGAAGGAATGTTTCCTGGCTTTGCTCCCAGCTCATGTTCAGCCCCGGTTTTCTCACATAGCCCAGGTCTACCACAGAGCTGCCAGGAGCCAGGAAGAGAAAGGGTGTGGAGCTTTTAGACGATCCTCCTTCATACTGTGTGATTAAGTATCCAACCTGAGTTGAGTGGCCCCTGGAAGCTGGCTCTGAACACAAGGATTAGGGCTGCTGGTTCTGGAGACAGGCAGACTTGGGGCCCGTAGTCTGCATGGCTGCTCAACAAGGAGCGGGGAGACAGTTCCGAGGGAAAGCGCAGGCATCAGACTTGCCTCAGCATCTGAAGCTCTGCTCAGCAATACACAGAGCATGGCTGGCCACACGTGGAGTGGCTACATAGCCAGGAAGTGAGCTCCTCCTAGTGGGCTGGTGGTGTGTAAACACAGGCTGGGGGATGCTCTGCAGGGAGGCTGACAAAGCTGGAGGTAGGCAAGTCCTCTCCCAGACCTGCGACGGATGGATGGGCTGAGCACTTAGCCCACCTGGAGAGCAAGAGGTTACTTCACAGCAGGGGCCAGGAAAGTCCCTTCCCCTTCCTGTGCCTGCTTCTCTCTTGTATGAGATCCCTCTTGTTCACATCCCTTGCTTTGGGAACTTGGCCCTTCACAAACAGGGCTATAAGGCAGTAACTTAGCTCGTTGTATAGCTATGCACCCTTGCTACCCATCCGGACAGCTCAGGCTTACAGGAATCTAAGTTGCCTTCCTGAACAGATGAGCCCCCAAAGCTATCCCCCAAAACTACCTGGACTTGGTGTTCGAACAGGTGACCCCTCTGCTCCGAGGCCTGCTACAGAGCATGTGGAAAACCTACAGGTGTCAGGGGACATGGGCTAGACTCTGAGCTTTGTGATCCGAACAGCTCCTCCCCCAAACACCCAGACTCTGCCATCAGAGCCTGAGTCTGTACACTGTCCACGAGGAGAGGGACACATGGTGTCCTCGGCTACCCAGATGCACAAGCAGGTCTCTGACTGTGCTGTTGCCTCTAATCAGGTGGCTTGCCAGAGCCTCCCCCAGGACCCCCGGGCACAAACTGGCTCCAATCCTAAAGCCAGAGGCATTTACCCCCATTCTCCTGACTGTAAGCCTCGGCCCTGGCCGTTCCCCTCCATCCATCTAACAGGGAGCCGGGGGTGGGGGCGGTAAAGGTTGTGCTGTGCCTGTGGTGTGGCTACATGCATGCGTGATGTCTGGCCTGCGGTCACTAACGGGTGAACACTGGAGTGTGGTGTATGTACTAGTGGCCTGTGGGTATGCAATATGAGCAGTTAGGCGATGGGGCTGAGTATGGACTAGGTGTGCACGTATATGCCAGTGCACACTCAGTGTGGCTTGTGAATGAAAGACTCAGGACTCATGTGATGTGTATATGTGGAGGTGGGGAGTCTCTGGCTGGAGAGCAAGTCAAACTGAGTCCCACAGTAAGGAAACGCTAGACATAGCCACTGCCCAAGCTTCTCTTTGTTGTTCTGTCCTGAGTATTGCAGTTTTGTTTGTTTGTTTGTTTGTTTAAGGTCTCACTATATAGCCTTGGCTGACATGGAGCAGGCTATGTGGACCAGGCTGGCCTCACACTCATAGACATCCTCCTGCCGCAGCCTCCCAAGTGCTGGGATTAAATACCTGGCTGGTATTATTTTGAAGGAGGTGTCTCTAGAAGAGGGTGGACACAGACACACACACAACACAGACACACACGCATTTATGAATGAGCTCAGAGGGTGTCATGTCCCAGGGACAAGGACAACCCATCCTCTTGGCCTAGGGAAGCGTTTTGAGGCCAGAGCCCCCAGCTCAGAGCCTCATGTCTCCTGCAGTATGAGGCCATCATGGACCGTGTCCAGAAGAGCAAGTTGTCGCTCTACAAGAAGACCATGGAGGTAAACGGGAGGGCCTTGGAAGTCCCTCTGAGAGTCCTGGGTTGGACTTCTGGGACAGGCTTGCCTCAGACCTTTCTTCATTATATGTATCGGCCTGTTGGGGGCTGTGCTCGAGGCCCAGGACCTATTTATCATCACAAGCCCCTCAGTGCCTTGCCTGAAGAACAGAGGGACAGTCCCACACGCAGGAGTCCATGAGTGATCCAGTCATCTGAGGAGCCCAGAGTAGCAGGGATATGGGACACATGAGAGGGCAGGGCAGTATAGAAGACAGGGCCGAGTCGAGTCTCCATGGGAACGTGCTTCAGCCTCTGCATCTCTGTCCCTGGGAGTGATGCCAATTCTACCAAAGTCCCCACCCCCGGGAAGGGAGTCTGGGCTTAGGGAGCCTCCCACACTGGGGCATGCAGCCCTGCAGACACGCCTCTCCACACCTTCAGTCCAAGAAGGCATATGACCAGAAGTGCAGGGATGCAGATGATGCTGAGCAGGCCTTCGAGCGTGTGAGTGCCAATGGCCACCAGAAGCAAGTAGAAAAGGTGTGTATAGTGTGGGGGTGAGGGTGGGAGGGGAGGCCCTTAAACATAGTACCTGTTACAGACCAGAGCTGAGACTGAGAGGGCAGAGGGCTGTGGGTGAGTTGAATCCAGGCTGACCATAGTCCAGGTTCTGCGCAGCGATGCAGAAGAGGACACATAGCATCTACATTCTCTGTGTTTCCTGGTGGTCTGCAGGCTTCTGCTTTTATTTCCCCCTTGTGGAACCGGCCTGAGCCCCTCAGCAGTAAGGCTGCTGGTGAATGATAGAATTCACCCATCCATACTCTGATTCCGGATGGTGGCCAGGGAGGGTGCCAGTCACTTCTGAGTAGCTCTGAGGCTAGGATTCCTGGGCTTGGACTCAGTGTCCCTCTCCTGTCTCCTCAGAGCCAGAACAAAGCCAAGCAGTGCAAGGAGTCAGCCACAGAGGCAGGTACGTAGCCCTGGCCACCTTCCCAGACTGTCTGGCAGCCTAGCCGGTCCTCTTCCTCCAGACGGTGCTGTCCCACCTGCTAGCACTGTCCACTGTGTGCCTCTCCAGGCGTGCTCTCCAGAGACCATTCCTCCTTAGCCACTGCACACAGCCATAACATAAGGAACCGGGCACCCAAAGCACGTAGATAAGCTACCCAATGTCACACAGCTGCTAAGTGGTGCTGACAGCATTTGAATCTAAGCCACTGGGTTTCAGAGCCTCAGATCCACAGGGCCACATCCCTTCATCTAGCTCAAAATGACAAACGCTCACACTCAGCCTTCCTGGCTCCTGTCCTTTGCCTGATGCCAGCATTTGGCCACCCCCCCCATCCTCCCATCCCAGGATGGCATCCTTCTTCCCTCTGTTCCACCTCTCCAACATCTGCTCCTCCCTCAGCAGGTGCCACAAGACCAAGTCATAACTTCAGCTTGCTATCTTGTAGCACAACAGCTTATAGAGGTGCCCTCCTTGAGTCTCAGTTTACCATCTGTAAAGTGGAGTAACACCTCTGCATATTGAGTTCTGCTCCAGCCCCTGGAGCTCACAGCATAGTGGGGAAGTGGGAAGGGCGGTGCGGTGGCTGTGTGTGGTGACCAACAGCTAGCCAGGCCCCCGGGGAGGGGACTCCCGGGACTTGGGGAGGTTGTGCTGGGTGGGTCTCTGGAGGAGTGAAGGACAGAGGACGGAACTGTCTTGGAAACTGTTAGAGGAGATCCAGGCTACCAGGCCTGCCGAAGGCTCCCCTGTGTTTGTAGAAAGAGTGTACAGGCAAAATATCGAACAACTGGAGAGAGCGAGGACCGAGTGGGAGCAGGAGCACCGGACTACCTGTGAGGCAAGTGGCCCAGCAAGCAGCCTGCTCCTCCACAAGCTCCTCCTACCTGTGGCGGGGCGCGGGGGAGCACGGGGCTGGAGCTGGGGCTGGGGAGACACTCCCTCATTCCACTTGACACCTGCTGGGTCTCTCCCCATACTATCTGGCCTTATGCCCTGGATCCCTTTGTTCCACCCTGGGACCTACTGATGGTCAAGACCAGGGCAGAGTCCTGTACCTTTCACGAGCTTCCCCCAGCCTCCATTCTAGGACAGGGACCGATGGAGATGCAAACAGGCATTCCTAACAGTCTAGCCTCCTTCCAGCCGCTCTGGGTGGGGATCTTCTGGGCTGCCTTTGCTTTAGACTTGGCTGCAGCAGGGTGCTCTGCACTGGTCACCTAGCTGAGCGGTGGTGGTGGGCTGCCAGGCCTGGCCCCATAGTTAGTTCTCTCCCTTTTCTCCTCACTAGGCCTTCCAGTTGCAGGAGTTTGACCGGCTCACCATCCTCCGCAATGCCCTGTGGGTGCACTGTAACCAGCTCTCCATGCAGTGTGTCAAGGATGATGAGGTGTGTGCTGAGGGGAGGGAGGGCAGCATGGCAAGCTCAGTGTCCCCCACCTCTGCACTTCACACAGAGCAGTCTGACATGGCCTCTGGCCTGGCCTCCAGCATGGGAACAGCGCGCTTCTCTGGTCCCCCGCCTCTGCCTTTTCCTCCTACGTCCCTTCAGGGCTGTGTCCATCTATTCTCCCCAACACAGCAGAGACTTGCTGGGGGTGGAGGGGCTTTGCTCCAGGCTCTCTTACACCCCTCCCTCACCCCCCTCCCTCTCTCAGGGATGGCCAGGGTACTTCTTCCTCCCTCTCTCGCCTTATAAAATCCAATACTCAGGGATGGCCATAGTGCATCATACCCCAGGTTAGGGGGGGCTACCACCTACAGCAGGAGCTCTGGTTCTGGGTGCTTTAGGGGCACCTCTGACCCCTCCTGCCCTTGGCTAGTTGATCCTGGTGGCTTTCTCGTGTCAGCAGAAAGTGTGGTCTCTAGATATTCCCATGCCCAAAGCCCAGCTTTACCAAGATAGCAGGTCACTTTCCTGTGTTTCTTCATCTGAAGGCAGGTTAAAGTGTGGACCTCGGAGGACAGGAGTGAGCCGAGGCCTCTCCTCAGTCCCTCTGGCTCAGAGTCAGTGGCAGGACTATAGTAAGGCTGGGAGTCAGGCTGACATTGGGGCGAAGCCTGAACACAGCCTTTGCTCACCCCTACCCCCAGCTCTATGAGGAAGTGCGGCTGACCCTTGAGGGCTGTGATGTGGAAGGTGACATCAATGGCTTCATCCAGTCCAAGAGCACTGGCAGAGAGCCCCCAGGTAAGGCCCTGCCTGAGGGCAGCTTAGTGTCCACAGCCAGGTCTGGCTAGCTCTACACCAGGCCAGGCTCGGGTGGTTCACACTTCCCTACTGGATGGAGGTAGACCAGGCCCAGGCTGGGGCACAGGGTAGTTCTACTCTTCTGGAGAACCCATTCAGTTCCCAGCACCCACACCAGGCACCTAACACCTCTGGCTTCCACATGAATACACACACATCTATACATAATTAAAATTAATAAAACAAAATCTTTTTTTTTTTTTTTTTTTTTTTTTTTGGTTTTTCGAGACAGGGTTTCTCTGTGTGTAGCCCTGGCTGTCCTGGCACTCACTTTGTAGACCAAGCTGGCCTCGAACTCAGAAATCCGCCTGCCTCTGCCTCCCGAGTGCTGGGATTAAAGGCGTGCGCCACCACGCCCGGCTAAAACAAAATCTTTAAAAAAAAAAAAAGCCAGGCACAGTGTTCCATGCCTTTAATCCCTGCATGGGGTGGCAGAGGCAGGTGGTCCTCTGAACGAGGTCCTCGCTGCTCTTGGCCTCATGCATTTGCTCTCTGCAGCTCCGGTGCCTTATCAGAACTACTATGACAGGGAGGTGACCCCACTGATTGGCAGCCCTAGCGTCCAGCCCTCCTGTGGTGTGATAAAGAGGTGAGCACCCGATGAACTGCATATGATCAGGACACAGCCGCGGGGTCAGCCTGACTTCCACATCTCATGGCTGAACAGCTCCTGTGGGTCTGGTACCCTGTTCAGAAGCTGGCCATCCCATTGAGATAGTCCAGGATCAAACTACCGTCAGAGCGCCCCGGGTCCAAGAGCATCCAAGTACTAATTACTCACACTCCAGTTATTCACCAACGGCTATGCGGAGAGTCCCGGGCAAGTGCCCACTCTGGCTTCCTTGTCTGTCTGGCCCTACTGAGAGGCAGGGTAGTGTCTTAACTGAGAGGTAGCACGGGTGACTTCCAGGTGGCTTATGAATGGCCCAAAGCCCAGACATTTGGATTCACCAGGCTTTTAGAGGGCCATCTCCCTGGCCTGGCTGTAGTCAGGTGCCAAGGCCCTAGTTCTGTGTCCTGTGGGTGACCTGGCCTAGTCATTGCGCAGCCAAGGAAAAGACGACTTGCTTGGCCCACACTGGCTGGGCCTGGCAAGATATGTGGGAGCTGAACTTTAAAGGTAGCTTCCTCCTCCCCACAGAGCCTGGGGCTGGGGATCTGGTGGGGATGGGGCCCTGCTGGCTGCAGGTGCGGAGATGACCAGGAGAGTGACCATGGGAGGAGAGGATGCTGAGAACGAAGGGACTATCAGGAATGGCTGTGGGGAGGCCTGCTGCCATGGAGGCCTGTGGTGGTAGCAGGTTGGCAGAGGTCCTGAAGCGCTGAGAATTCCCAATTATCCCCTTTGCTTCCAGTGAGGTAAGGCAAGGCCTACCCCTCTTCTCTCCTCCCTACCACCAGGTTCTCTGGGCTGCTACATGGAAGTCCCAAGACCACACCTTCTGCTCCTGCTGGTAAATAAGGGGGAAGGGCTAATGGGAGAGGGGACATGTCTCCCACCAGTGGGGATGAGAGGACTCCTGTATAGCATTGATGGAACACTAATGTCCCAGAGGGAAAAGGTATTCTGTCCAAGAGTGTGGATGGTGTAGGATTAAGCCCCACCCCAGCAGTCTCAGATTCGGGCCTCATCCTGCTCTCAGCTTCCACAGAGACTCTGACTCCCACCCCTGAGCGGAATGAGTTGGTCTACGCATCCATCGAAGTGCAGGCGACCCAGGGAAACCTTAACTCATCAGCCCAGGACTACCGGGCACTCTACGACTACACCGCACAGGTGAGGGCTTCCCCTTGTGCCTGGGAGCACGCCTGGGGCGTGAGCACTTACATAGCACCAGAGACTGGAATAGTTCAGTGGACATCTGCTGGACCAGGATCTGCTGTGGATAGATCAGGCCTTGTGCACAATGACCAAAAATGAGTCCTTGAGCTGCCCTGGAACTATTTCCTGACATCCTTGGAGAAAGGTGGGCAGGGCACCCACAGAGCATCTGTGCTTGAGATGGACTGAAGTCCAACACAAGCCCTGGGCTTAAGGGGGTAGGGGTAGACCTGGAAGGCAGGCCCTGAACTTGGGCTAATACACCCACACATATAGGCAGACATGTAGGCAAGCTAGATGGGGCTGTACTGAGGTCACATTCAGGGGTACAGACCTGGACAGTAACAGGGTACTCAGGTAGCAGTAGATTGCTGTGTGATTTGTCTAGAGCTTGCCCTTACGTTGTGACAAGCACTTCTGAGGAGCTGCAGTGGTTGGAGCAGTGAGAGAAGTCCAGGATGGGAGGTCTCCATGACAACCTGAGCTTGTTAGGAGGCCAAGTGCCTTTGGGGAAACCCCACAGCCTGTCTATCTGCAAAGGAACCACTCTGGAGGCCTTAGCATGACTCAGCAGACTGCTTGCCCTGGGAGACAAACATGCACTGCCAAAGTGGGGGCCGCAGAGCACAGCACCCCGTCCTGGTGGCTCCTCCCATCTCACACACTTGCCATTTCTTGCCCAGAATTCTGATGAGCTGGACATTTCCGCGGGAGACATCCTGGCGGTCATCCTGGAAGGGGAGGATGGCTGGTGGACTGTGGAGCGGAACGGACAACGTGGCTTTGTCCCTGGGTCGTACTTGGAGAAGCTCTGAGGAAAGGCTAGCAGTCTCCACATACCTCCGCCCTGACTGTGAGGTCAGGACTGTTTCTTTCCATCACCGCCCAGGCCTCACGGGGCCAGAACCAAGCCCGGTGGTGCTGGGAATGGGCTGGGTGCTGGCTACTCTCAATAAATGTCTCCCAGAAGGAGTAAAGCGGCACATTCTTCCTTTGCTGGGGTCCTTTTCTCTTACCCAGTGTCCAGGGCCTCGATCCAGAGAGCCAGAGTATACAGAGGCTGGGAGAACAGAGCTCTGCCACTAACAGGAGCAGTCAGGCCCAGTCTCAGCCAGGGACAGAGGAGAGGCCTCGACCCAGGTGCCCGAAGCTCCCAGGCTGCCAGAGCTACATTCATACTTGGGACAGCCAGGAAGATGCAAGTGAGAGGGGCTCAGGAGGGCCACAATGAGATGAGGCATCCTGTGACAGGGAAGTGGGGCACAGAAGGATGTGGAGAGGCGGCAGCAGCCACGTTTGCCAGAAGGCAAATGTCTGAGCATACATAAGAACATAGGGGATAAGAAGACTGCTGGGGACGAGAAAGTGCTGGTGGCTCTGGAGGCGGCACACAGCCCTCAGTGTTCCTCCTTGACACGACCCCGTCATGTCTGTGCCTACCTCACAGGAACCAGCTGTGGGCCCGTGGCTTCCCTGCCTGCCCACCTGGAAGCCAGCAATAGAGGCCTAACCATGTACCAGGCAAATGTCAGCAGCCAGAGGTGAAACTGTGAGCAAGTATGGTCTAGAGAGGGGGGAGGAGGGGGTTGCTGCAAGGCTCCTCCATGTTCATCACCAATGCATCTCCATTCTCTGATCCTCACCGGAGCAGAAAGGCAGGCTTGGCTAAGCAACCATGCAGATTGACAAGGCTGGGCCGCCTTTGGGTTGTGCTCTCTTATCCATCTCAGACATGAGGGCACTTTACAGGCTGGGTCCAGGCAGCAGATTGCCTGGAACCAAGGCTCTGGGGCTGAGGATCAGGCTAGCTGTTCTGAGGCGTCTGCCATCACTGCTTCTTGGCACAGTATGTGGCAGACAGAATGGGAAAAGGCTTTGAGCGACTGGAAAGAACCAGGCTGATGTTGACTGGAAATGTCATTTTCCTTCTCATGAACATCCTGTGAGGTGACCAAACACCACACCCATCTGTGACACATCAAATATCCACACAGGGATATTTGGAGAGTGACTTAATCCAGGGCTTGGTCCCCTCCCTTGAAGGACAGCAAAATTTGCAAATAAAAGACTTGGCTACAACAAACCTGCTTGGTCCAGAAAACCAAAGTGCCCCGGGCACCCTTGTCCTACCCTGCTGGGCCCAACCAGACTCCTGCACCTGACAGTCACAGGGCTGGTGCTTGCCAAGGTGCCCTGACCTCACTCTTCCAGGGCGGCACATGGCCAGTGGGGTCAGGGGATGGTTCCAACTACAGGATGAAGGCTGTCTGCAAAGCGGCCACTGGACTAGAGAACACAGGTGAACAGAGAAATGAATGGCAATAGTAGTGTCTGGAGTGTGCAAATGGATGGGAGAGAGGAGAGGGAGAGGAAGAGGAGAGGTGTGCAAACTCTGACCTTTCCAGGTGGGCAGGTCTTCCCTAGGTGGAGCAGGGGACCTGGGGCAGGCAGAACAAGCAAGCAGATTGACTCTTGGTAGTAAAGAGGGAAGAGTGGAAAGTTCTCTATCAGAGCTTTTTTTATTCTTAGAAAATACCTTGTCATCTTGATTGATCATCCCATTCCACTGCAAAGATTTTTAAAAACCTTTGGCCTAGAAATTCATCATCTCTCTGACAGGTACTGCGGTGTCAGTAGGCTGCAGTGGATGATGGGTAAGCAGTGTGCGATAGGTAACAGCCTGCTCTCCAGGCATCCAGAGAAAGGAAAGAGACCCAGGGATC
Organism: Mus musculus; assembly: GCF_000001635.26. Lineage (NCBI taxonomy): Eukaryota > Metazoa > Chordata > Mammalia > Rodentia > Muridae > Mus > Mus musculus. The sequence continues at coordinate 56,130,629 of NC_000075.6, forward strand.
ACAATCTATATACCAGGGGGAAGAAGGCCACATAAGCTTCCTGCATCTGCTGTGCATCAGGTCACAACGTCAGTGCACAGGGGGTCAATGCCAGATGGAGGAGGGGCTGGCATAACTGTGTATATAAATAACTACAGCATCTCCCTGTCGTGTCAGAGGGAGGGTGGCTCAAAGACAGAGAGCAGCAGAGAGAAGAATGTGGCCTCTCCTGTCAGAGCATCAGGCTCTAAAGCAGCTCACCCACAGGCAGTCTCGGGCAAGCCTCAATTATCCCTGAATATCCATCACCAGTAGGAGGGGTTCAACAGGTCTTATGCAAGGCACGACTTCAAAGTGTTAAACTGGTCAAACACTAATTAAAAGCAAGGGGGTGTCACTTTTTATGGCCGGGCTCACACCTCTGGATCTTGGCTGTGGGAAGAAGCAACAGCTCATTCAGCACGTTTCCCAGTGGGGACCGACATCAGCAGCACGGCTGGTGCCCAGCACCTAACCCTTAACCACTTTCCCCTAGCTGCTCTTGGGCCAAGCCAGCTTAGCGTGACCTACTCCATGGTCTGGCTACTTCCCACCATGGCTCCTAAAAGGTCACCACATACAGTGCCCTCAGGTGCCTCAGGCTGTTGAGATCACAGGGATGGGGCTGTTCCAACCCTGCTCAGCAGAGCCCACCACAGGGCCAAGGGATAATGCTCAGTTGGCCTCTAGCTGCACTTGAGGTTCACCCACTGGACCAACAGGCCGCTCAGGGAACTGTGCAGTGCAACCTGTATTCCAAACATGTTCCTGGTGATTCCGATATGCAGTCAAGAACCTCCTGGTTAATGGGCCTTGGCTAGGCTTCTCTCTCCAAATTTGAAAACACTGTGTGGTACCACTCTCCTGCCTCAAACCAGGAGTGTCCTTCCACCAGGTGTCTGTCAGGCCCTTAGGACGCTTCTCCTGTGTTCTCATACCCATGTCTGTCCTTACCATACCATGTCTGTCTCATACCCATGGTCTGTATGAGTCACCCTCCCCTCTAAAAGTTAGTGGTTAAACTCAGTGGTCCCTCTGGAGCAACCTTAGGAGACCCCAAAGAAACAAGAGACAGCCATGGAAAACACACAACTGTTTTCAAGATTGGCAAGGATGCTGGATACAGGGTTAACATTTAAAAACCAGGTGCAGTGCCCCTGTCCCCCAGAGCAACCACTAGGAAAGGTATTAGCAAACCATGGAGGTCTCACAGAAAAGTTGCCTACACACTGTTAAGATCTGTAGGAAACAGAAGAAACCTTATCAAATGAGGTAAGGGATTATGCCCAAGGTTCAGGAGACAGGACTAACAGCCAAATACACATTTCCACCTACCAGAATAGAAGAAAGATAAAGGCAGGCCAACACCCTGAGGGTCAACAAGGGTGTGGGAGAAATGCACATTTATATGCCTGGCCGGTGACAACATACACTGGTATAAACTTTTCTGGAAAGCAATGGGTCGCATCTGTGAAAACTGAATGTGACCTTTTGGGGGACAGAATGAATTACTACAACCCTTAATAGGCACAAAAGGCTGACACGGGACGAAAACTGCTTTGAAACTAGGCTTTTGGTGGCTGTACAGCACTAGTGTGGTTTGTTTAAACTGGATCGTGTTACGCTGTGAGAGATCGACTCAGAAGGCCTGCCAGCTGTCCATGTGGCATCTGTTTCCATCAACAATACAGGGCACATGCGAGATGACAAGGGAGCTGAAAAATTCCCATCACTGGTGATGTAACAGCAGTCTTCGCACTGAGGCACAATGTCCCACCATCCTGTTTGTGGTCATGCTGGTCTCTGCCTGCCATCCAACAGAGCATAGCTGTGCACAGAATACAAACTCGGATTGAGGTGGAAACACTGTACACCAGGCGCAGGAATTGTACACACTGAACTTTGTAATCACCACTGTTGTAAATGGTACTGGCAACTACACCACCATGCTAGCAAGGCCTCGGCACCAACATGAGTTGTTTATTTTTCCTTGTGTGTGAGAGGGAGACAGGGGGCCAGAGGACCTTCAGTCCCAGGAGCTGACATCACAGCTGTACCTGATAGGACTGCTGGGAACTGAACAAGAGTCTATAAGAGCCACTCATCAAATACTTAGCCACAGAGCCATCTCTCCAGTTCTTCAAATCTTCCTTTTACTTTTTGAGATGGGGTCTCACAAAGTTGCATAAACTGGCCTTCACCTCACTCTGTAGTCTAGTCAGGCCCTAAACTTGCAATCCTCCTGGCCCAGATCCCAAGGCAGCCAAACCACAGGGCTCTACCACCAGGTCTCATCTATGACTGCCCGCTATCATCCATGTGCTTCCCATTTATCAGAACAAGTGGCCAGGACCAGCGGAATATTTACACCTGGAATCCCAGTTCCCAGGAAGGAGGGGGATCAAGCAAGTGTGAGGCCAGCCTGGCCCATATAGTGAGTTTAGGCAAACCTTGTCTCCCGTGTTGTGCTACACCAGCAGACGCTTCAGTTGTGGACTGACTTGACTAACCACTCATGTTTGCATAGTCAAAGTTAACATGTTTCGAAGAACATCATGTTCTTGTTGAGAAGCCATGTGAGACTGGGTTGTAGGTGGACATGCTCACCATAGCAAAGCCAGAGGCAAGTCACCACCTGGTACAGTGGCTAACCATTGTCTAAGATGGCCGTGATACAAACACAAACCACCGGCAGATCTACACAGTCTAGCCTAAAAGACAGTCTAGAGAACAAGATTCATTAAGAGCAAAGCCAAAGCCTGTGACCACACTGCTGCTGTTCATGTCCCTGAACAGGACACAGAATGTCCTTTTAGACTTACTACATTTCTTAATGCTACTTTGCCAGTAGCATCAGTAGCACCAGCAGGACCACGGCTCCTCAGGCCTTCTTCTCCTTGCAGGATCCTGAGGATGGAAGCCATTCTCTGCTGGGCTGTTTCAGGGTCCTTGCTACTCCTTCCAGCAAGTAAAGCCCCTTTACAGAGTAAACTCTTTAAACATTCCTGTTCACACCATCTCCTCACTGGACCAGGGGCTCACAATGAGCACACAGGCAGTGGGGGCGGGCAGGCTTCATGCCCTCCTATGTGACACCCGGGGTGAACCTGGAGCTCAGTCTGTCTTCTAGCTACCTGGAATTCTAAAGCCTCATCAGGAGAAGAAACAGGAGATAAGCTCAAACTGAGAGGCAACATTTAAAAGGGGATGGATACATGTATGTATGTTCTGTATGTACATATGTATGTTCCGTATGTAGTCTATGTCAACATCACTTGGGACAGAACTATGGGATTTCTCAAGATCAGACATGAGAGCTACACAAACATCTGCTCCAGCCTGGCTCTGGACCTGCAGAGGACCCAACCCCAAAAAGGCCATCGTGAGGCCAACTGCTGTGAGGGGGAGATTATTTCATCAGGATTATAAGGTACCAAATCTGGCAACCGTACTTGTGATTGTCAGTCACTATTTTTGGAAAACACCTGCTGGAGTACTTGAGGGCCCGGTGTCTATGGAGAGAGTGAACATACATATGTGAAGACAGGAATGACTCATTAAGTAGTGCAAAGGTCAGCAGGCACACCCGGGTAAAGGACAATTAGGCTTTTCAGTTTTTATTCTTGCAACTTTCTATGGCCTTTGAAATTTATTTCTAAATAAAAATATAAAGGCAGTAGGATGCAGCAGCGGTTCTCAACTACAGCTAGCCCTGGACACACCTAACAGCTTAGGGCCTGGTCTCCGCAGCTCTAACTCCACCAAGTGCTTTCATTGTGCAGACCCCTGGAGAGCTTTTGCTTTACTGAGAAGCAGCTCCTTGCAATCTGAAAAGCAAGCACTGCCCTCTGCCCCACGTGGGACCACGAAGGCTGCAAGTGCTAAGCAGAGAGAAGTTTAATTTGAAGGGCTCTGGCCAACAAGCCAAGGAAAATAATATGTAAAGCTAGCAAGGGCAAGAACTCAGTGATTCCCCGGCTCCCGGCTAACATGGCTCTTCTGGGTCTGCCAGCAGAGCACAGGGAAGATGATGCTCTCCAGCTAAGCATCAAAGGAATGTGAAGTGTGTTTCTTGGACAAATTCAAGGAATGGGTTACCACCTGGCACACTATCAAAGCAGCTTCCTACTCTAGAGCTAGTTGGATCACGCGGAAAAGGAGCAACTAATGTTGCTGACTACACATTGCTGGGCTCAGTCCCAGCCTGTGACAGGAGAGCCTTAGAATGGTTCTTAGCAACAGCTTCAGTGACTGTGCTGAGGAAGGAGGCTTCAGTGACAGGTTATAAGCATCCCCTACTATGGACAGGCAGAGGGTGGGGACACAGTTTGGGAACCAATCACCAATCCCAGCAGCTCTGAAGTCAGAGCCATCTGTACTGCTTCCACAGGATTCGGTTCAATGCCTCTTCTTTGCACATCTCCATTTCAGAAAGACTTAGAAGATATTCAGGCAACCCAACATTAAAAGACCCTACGCTGAACATGAACATATAGCCCTAGGTATAGTTGCATTTGTCCTCTATTTCTGTGACTGGCTGGTTCCCCAGCTGACAGATGGGGCTGGAAATCTGAGATTCGTCTTTACAGTCCTTCCTCCTTCTGATGGTCCCTAATAATCCCCTACTGTATGATCCTAGTGGAAGTCGCACCAGGCTCCCACCAATCCATCCTCTGATTGAGGGACCAAGGCAGGCTTGATACCACCAGCAGTATGTCAGGTTTCACCTGCACAAGATCTGTATGACCAAAGAGGGTCTTTGTCTAACCATGTCTTAAATACCATCCCCCAAGACCCCTGCAGAGCCTTCTAGCTTCTATGCTTGGGCATTTCCTCCAGGAGCTCATAAGTGATGTCACTAAACCTTCTACGCAATGCCACGTCCCTGATCTCTCTGGGTGTCTCCTTTGGGCCCTGTTCTTTTACACTACCACTACTGCACTAATAAAAATTCCTGCTCTTGTATGCGTCTCTTGTGTTAGGAGTTCAGAGTCCTTAGGTCAAGGACAGCGCCATCACTGTCTATCCCCTAGGCCTTTGTACTCTGCAGATGTTCTAAATACTCCAGAAAGCACCTGTGGTTTGCAGAATACCACAGCCTTTAGAATCTGGCAGCATATAATAGAAGCCCATGCAAATCATGAGAACTGCAGTCAACAGCAGCATTTGAAACATTATCCTGCTGTATACTGCTGCTGTGGAACTGAAATATCCCCAAATAATTAAAATGTACATGGTAGGGCTGATACAGAGTTTATTGAATTAAATTTTTCTATTTACAATTGAGATCACATCTACATACTATTTTGCTAGTCTCCATGGGTACATTATCTCTAACGAGTGTAAGACTTATGATGAATGGGTTCAATCACACAGAGAAACGCACACACTCACACCAACTGCTTTAAAACAGTAGTGCATACATTATAGTCTTCCTATAAAGCCAGCTTTGATTAAAAACCACTAATTTCAAAGATCAGTCTCTGATTTTGAAGATGAACAAAGACACATACTGTTTGATTCTAAAATCTATGTTAGCCATTTTGTACAATTGCTATATTATTGTACTACAGTATATATTCTTTAAAAGGACACTGGTGTGCGGCACCAGACAGCTGGCGTCCTCCCTCTTTACCCTCAAACCTTTGGCCAAGAGTTCTCGTTATGAAGACGAAAAGGGCCCAGTGATACCACAACACAGTCCATTACTCCTCAGAGGTGACAGAAGCAGGCCACACCCTCCTATAGCTCTACCACATTACAGAACTTGTAAATGGTTCTGAAATTAAGGGCATGGAGAATCATCTAGAACAAGGGTAAGAAAGCCAGAGGGGCAGGTAGGAAGGTGGGTACATGAAATGCCAACCTGCTAGTCAACACCAGTGTACGTGTGCTTTGACTAGATGAACTCAGGAGCCAACTGCTGCAGGCCTGCTCAATTCACCTTCTGAATCAGAACAAGGATACTACAAATTAGCTCAGGCACGTGCTGTCCGCTACGCGTAGGTTCCGCCAGTGATGAGGAGCTCATAGGCAGGATCTCTACTCCGTCTGCACAACACGATGCATGCGCACAGCATGCCCAGCAGCTGCAGGAAGAAAACAGTGTGAATCAAGGCTGACGGCCCCTGGCAAGTGTGTATTTCTTTCTTGGCAATGACATTAGTTCAAGCTTTAATAACCTCAAATTATCAAAACGCAGTAACAATGAAAAAGGAAGCTTCTTATGAACACATACTATTTACCAGAAGTAGCTCCTGCTTTATACCCAGGAACTCTGAAGCGGGTGTGAGGCGAGGCAGGCGCGAGGTGAGGCAGGCGCGAGGCAAGGCAGGCGTGCTTACGGAGAATCCCCACTAACAGTGTGCAGTAGCACTCCCCAAACCAGCTTCTATGGTGAAGGAAATGGCTTGTGTCTGCACTCACGTCTACTAAGCATTTTAAGTCAGTGCCACTGAATTTGATTTTAAACTTTTACTTCAGTTAAATGTGGCTGTGGCTTCCATGCTGGACAGGAACAAGTCTAGAGAAACCTGTTTGACTGTGTCTTTTTAGGCATCTGGACTTGGGGGAGAAAGGTTTCATTAACAACCCACAAAAAACTCATAATAGAGGAAAGACAACCTTAGTGTCTTTTGAAGGTTTCTGTTTATTATTTACTACCTTTGACTCTGTGGCATTATTGACTTATTTCTTGCCAAGGTCCACTGCTCCTTCATAATTGTCTATTTTAGTCCTTCTGGAGTAGCAGATTGGGATAGAGACATGTTAAAGAAAGTGATGCCAGCCAGGCAGTGGTGGCGCACGCTTTAATCCCAGCACTTGGGAGGCAGAGGTAGGTAGATTTCTGGGTTCGAGGCCAGCCTGGCCTACAGAATGAGTTCCAGGACAGCCAGGGCTGCACAGAGAAACCCTGTCTCAAAAAAACAAAAGGGGGGAAAAAAAGAAAGAAAGAAAGAAAAGAAAAAAGAATTGATTCCAGAATTCTTGACCCAATCTCTCATAAAATTCAGAGAGTGACAAACATTACTTTGCCCTTTGTCATACCAAGTCCTCATGGACAGTGAAGAATCTCAGTTATTGAATTTAAAAGGCAGGGACGGGACTTACACCTACAACTCTGGCTCCTTTTCCCAGAGGGCACATAAGCACCAGGAGCACTAGGTAAAACCCTGTCCTCTGCCTACCAACTCCTATTAAAGCACACTCAACAGCCCTAAAGTTCACCCTGTGCTCTGGACTCCATAGTCACACAACTACTGCAGAAGCTACTGAAGCTTTCCTGGGGGCCATGACAGTTCTAGGAACCCCAGGGGCAACATTGGCACCCCAAACCTTAGAGGTCAACAGACCACAAAACCCCACTGGAGACACTCTACTGGACCTGAAGACTGACACTGGTTGCTAGAACCCCAGTCCACTCAGGCTACAAGATCAGACAAGAAACAGAAACCAAGGGAGAACCACCCAAAAAACACCCATCTAACAAAGATAAACTCAGAAATCAGCACCTAAACTGTAATAACCCCAAACCCTGATAACCAGAGGCCAGGGAAAGAACAGAATCAACAACAGCCAGGGCAATATGGCACTACTACAACCCTGATACAATCCTACTACAGGAAGCCCTGATATTCCAATAGAGCTGAAGTACAAGGAAATGACCTTAAATCTAGTCTTATAAAGATGATAAATAAAGGGCTTTAAAGAGGAAATGAATATAATCTTTAAGGAAATTCAGGAAAACACAACCAAACAGGTGAAGGAAATAAATAAAACTGTTCAAACCTGAAAATGGAAATAGATGTAATAAAGAAAATACAAACCAAAAGAATCCTTGAGATGGAAAAATCTAGGTAAGCGATCAGGAACTACAGACTCAAGTATCACCAACACAATGAGAGATGGAACACATCTCAGGTGTACAAGATAGTGATACAAAATGACACAAACTACGCAGGAAATCTGGGACACTATGAAAAGACCAAACCTAAGAATAAAAGGAATAGAAGAAGATTCCCAACTCAAAGGGCCAGAAGATATTTTCAACAAAAATCATGGAAGAAAATTTCCCTAACCTAAAGAAAGAGATGCTAATATAGGAATCTTACAGAACACCAAACAGATTGAACCAGAAAAGAAGCCCCACCACGTAATAATCAAAACATTAAATGTACAGAACAAAGAAAGAATACTAAAAGCCGCAAGGGAAAGAAAGCAGGTAGGTTAACATATAAAGACAGATCTACTAGAATTACACCCAACTTTCCAATGAAGACTCTAAAAACTAGAAGGACCTGGACAGATGCCTTGCAGACTCTAAGAGGCCACAGATGCCAACATCGACTATACTATACCAACCAAAACTTTCAATCACCGAGATGGAGGAGAAACTAGAAGGAAAACTCCAACCCAAAGAGGTTAACTACATCCAAGAAATAACAGGAAATAATTTCACACCAGCAAAACCAAAATAAGGGAAGCTTACACTTACGTAAACACACACACACACACACACACACACACACACACCATCAAAATGCCAGGAATTAACAATAATTGGTCATCAATATCTCTTGACATCAATGGACTCATTCTCCAATAAAAAGACACAGGTTAAAAGAGTGGATAGGAAGTCAAGGTCCATCATTCTGCTGCATACAGGAAATATACCTCAACATCAAAGACAGACATTACGTAAGAGTAAAGGGTTGGAAAAACATTTTCCAAGCAACAGACCAAAAAAAAAAACAAAAAAAAAAAAACAAAAAAAAAAAAAAACAAAAAAAAAAAAACAAGCTGATGTAGCCATTCTAACATCTAACATAATAGATTTTCAACAAAAATTAATTTTAAAAAAGATGAGGAAGGACACTCAAAGGAAAAATCTACCAAGAGGAGCTCTCAGTTGTGAATATCCATGTTTGTAACCTCAGCTGAGGGCCACAGGTCACTTCACCTTAGCTGGATAACTTCTGCTGAGGGCCACAGCCTGAAAATGAAACACATTTTGTCTAGCTGCTCTTTTATTTCACTTAAGCTAACTTGTACTGACTTTAAAGCAATTTAAAAGGCATAACAACAAAACTTTACTGTTTGGAAATGAATCCATTTAACAACACTAAGTTAACCCAGAAATGTCTTATTCTTGCCATGATGTATTTGAGAACCACTTAGGATACTGCTGAAAATGTGCAATAGACTTGGAAATACTACAGGAATATTGTAGCTTTACTATTACTTCTTAAAATGAAAAATGTCCCCTCAAGTCATGGGAAGCAATCTACCTAGACCAAGTAAAACACCAAATATAAACTCTATAAAAAAAAAAGAAAAGAAAAGAAAAACACATAAATAAATGCTTACAAGATGGCCTACTCAGCCATCAATGGGAAGAGAGGCCCCTCAGTCTTGCAAACTTTATATGCCCCAGTACAGGGGAACGCCAGGGCCAAGAAGTGGGAGTGGGTGGGTAGGGGAGTGTTGGGGTGGGGGGAGGGTATGGGGGACTTTTGGGATAGCATTTGAAATGTAAATGAAGAAAATACCTAATAAAAATAAAATAAAAAATAAATGCTTACTACATAAAATTACTAAATAAAATGTTCTATGATATTCTATATATATGGAGTGTGAGAAAGTAGGTATTCTTGCACAAAATTAAGACAAAAATTTTGTAGCTAGATGTGGTGGTGCACGCCTTTAATCCTCCTTTAATCCTAGTACTCTGGAGGCAGAAGCAGGTGGATCTCTAAAAGTTCAAGGCCAGCCTGTTCTACAGAGCAAGTTCCAGGACAGCCAGGGCTACACCAAGAAACTCTGTCATGAGAAATCTTTTGTACTGAAAGCACCCTTTACTGAGAAACATTGCTAAGTACCTATCAAAACCCACTCTCCACTCTCTCTCTCATACACACACACACACACACACACACACACACACACACACACACACACATAAAGATATACTTCATTTATATGAGTACACTGCAGCTGTCTTCAGACACATGAGAAGAGGGCATCGGATCCCATTACAGATGGTTGTGAGCTACCATATGGTTGGGAACTGAACTCAGGACCTCTGGAAGAGCAGTCAGTGCTCTTACCCGCTGAGCCATCTCTCCAGCCCCGACTCATGTATTTTAACTCTTCAGTTTTATAGCACACACTTTGCTATAAATAGACTATGATGTGCAGAACAGAGAATGAGCACTGCAGTTTTATAACAAGACTTATAGAAGTGCCTATTAACATCCCTTAAAGTATGCCCTACAACAAGATAGGACATAGTCATGAACAAGGTACAGATTCATGCAAAAGACAGCAATCTGATTTTGAGAAACAAGGTACAAGTTGATTCTCTTTATTCTCACTTTGAACTGTGGTGGGAGGAGAGTTATCAAACGGAAAACAGGAGGAAACGCTGAGGTACTGGAGCCACTTGTCTCGTTGGTTTCATAGGACGGGCTGGAGAGATGGCGCAGTGGTTAAGAGTACTTATTGCTCCTGAGGGGATTAGAGTTTGACTCCCAGCACCCATACAGTGGCTCACAACCATCTGTCACCCGAGTGTGAGGGGATCAAACAAGCACAGACAGGAATGCACGCAAATCATTCACACACATAAAGTAAATAAATCTTTTTTGTTTTGCCTGCATGTGTGCCTGGTGCTCAGGAGGTTAGAAGAGGGTGTGGGGTCTCCTGGGACTGGATTCTGGGTGGTTGTGAGCCGTAAGATGGGTACTGGGAGCTGACCTGGGGTCCACTGCAAGAGCAGCAAGTGCTCTTAACCAGTCCTTGATATCTTGACTGTGGTGATGGATATAGACACCTACTCAGGTCATACAATTTTACAGAACTGACTAAATATATAAATGAGAAATCCAGATGAAATTGGTAGAGTTATCAATGCTGATATCCCGGTCATGTTAAGGTATAGCTCTGCATGCTGTTATCACTGAAGGTGGTGTAACAATAAAAGGATTTCACTAAATTATTTCAAAGTGTTATCTACAATTACCACAAAACAAAAAGCAATGACCAAAGCTACAACCTGTAAGCTTCTATATGCCCCCAAAATATTGAATACTTGTCCAGTACCAACTACTACTCAAACTCATGGACAGTGAGAGAAGTGAGTTGCCTCTATAACAAAAGGGCTAGGGAGATGATGCAGCAGTAAAAGTATTTGCCATGAAGGGAAAGACCAAAGCTCAGACTGCCACTTCCCGTATAAACCTCAGGAGGGCCACGTGTGAGCCCGGTAACCCTGGAGGCCAGAAGAGGGCATGAGAGCCCCTGAAACTGAAGTCACAGACAGTGGGTGCTGGCATGTGTCACACCGGGGTCACTGAGGAGTAGCCAGTGCTCTTAACCACTGAACCGTTCCCCTAGCCTCACCTCTGCCAAAGTCTGCTCCTGATCGCTCAGGACATGCTTCAGGGTACGCTCACCGGAAGACTCCAAAGAAAAGACTGGCAGCCAGTCTTCCCCATGTCGCCTGCTCAGCACAATCCCTCAAGACCTTAACAAAAAAACCTTGACTTGAACTATTATTAGAACTTTAGATACGAAATTCCTAGTTAATCATTTGTCTATTTGCAAAGAATAATACCATGCTGATTTATAAGCTGACAAGGGAAGTAAGAAAAAAAATCCTAAATTTCTCTTGCTTATATTGAAATTCCTTTTTAATTAGCTAGGGTTTTTCTTTTTCATGGTTCTCTTTCTTTTTGATCCTACACAAGTCTGGATCATTTAACTATGCCAGAGCAATGGTTAGTAAATGTTTTCTTAAAGAAACATAGTAAATATTTTAGGCTTTCTGAGCCAAGAAACCTGGTCTCTATAGGAATCTATTCACCTGTGCCATTTTTTCTCTCTATTCTTACCCAGCTACAGCGCCAATCTGTCAGCGTTCAAAATAAGAATTTATACGTCTCATCTGAAAACTCCAATCCTAATGGAATCTAGAGTCCCAGCTTTGGTTTCCCACTGCCTGTGTGATGGTCCTATTACCCTGCTTGTCCTAACATTTGTAGAAAACAAAGGAGAATGGATTGGTGAATCTCTATTCTTTTCCATGTCATGTTACAAGTATAAAAGCTACTGACACAGTTTTCCACACTCAGAACACACCACATCTTGAACATCAGAGCCTTGAAACATTTATAGGCACCTGTTATCAGTTTCCACACCCATCTGTGTATCTCCTGGGCAACAATCACTACACAACCGAAAAGCTTTCTGCTTTGTTCTAATTGTACAGCTTTGTCATCAAAGTTACTAAAAATGAACAGGCCAGAATTCCACTTGGGAAGACTGCTCTATTTTATTGTTTTTGGCTAAATGAATGTGCCCGCATACACAATCAAAATGTGGAATATATCCCTGCTAGATTACTGCTATTCTGAGCCACAGAGTAAATCTGTAGGATGGCAGAGACCATAGCAAATACAGAGCTAGGCTTTTTAGTGAACCATTTCATTGCTGTTTGAATACCAGCAAAGCAAACAATTGTTCTTTGCCATTTAGAGATACTTTCCAGTATATATAGTAGCTTCTGCTCAAATATGCAAAGAGCAGGAAGGCTAAACAACTCACTTTTTAAATATTTATTTATTTATTTATTTATTTTGTTTTTCGAGACAGGGTTTCTCTGTATAGCCCTGGCTGTCCTGGAACTCACTCTGTAGACCAGGCTGGCCTCGAACTCAGAAATCTGCCTGCCTCTGCCTCCCAAGTGCTGGGATTTTAGGCATGGGCCACCACTGCCTGGCAACAACTCACATTTAAACTAGCAATTATGCTGGCTTTAAAGTAACAATTAAAAGGTGTCTTAAAATACATTTGAGGATAGACTCCTATTTCAAGAACTAAAAGCCTTGAAAAATACTCAGAAGCTGGGCTGGTGGTACACACCTGTAATCCCAGCACTTGAGAAGCAGAGGCAGGAGGATCTTTGAGAGTCTGACACCAGCATGATCTACAGAGTGAGTTCCAGGACAGCTAGGGTTACACAGAGAAACCCTGTCTTAAAAAACAAAAAGCAAACAAAACAAAACACACACACAATCAAAAAACCCCCAGACTAGATTTGACAGAAAAGTTTTAGAAATAGCTGGCTATTCTCAATTAGACTCCAAATGTTAGCCCCAACTTAACTTGTAAGATATACTACATATACCCAAGAACCTAGGAATGTGGACAGTTATGCTGCATGCAAGGTGTCTGTCCTTCTAGCTTAATGGTTTTCCTATGAGGCTAAGAAATGAGGGTGCATGGTTGATGGAAGGCAATTCAGTAAGCAATAAAGCAAGCACCAGATACTTTTACCAACTTTAATACAGAGACTGTTTTCACTGGCAGTAGGGAGAGCAGATGCCAACAATGGACAGCACACCCTGGTGCCTGCCAAGTGATGTCCAGGGCTTCATTTTTGCATGATAGTATGTCTAAAACAACTAAGTCAACGAATATAGAGAAGGCTTGAGCCTCAAATCTTACTGGAAGATCTTTTCTATAAAACAATAAAACTGTGAGAGAGAGAGAGAGAGAGAGAGAAGAGAGGAGAAGAGAGAAGAGAAGAGAAGAGAGAAGAGAGAAGAGAAGAGAGAAGAGAGAAGAGAGAAGAGAGAAGAGAGAAGAGAGAAGAGAAGGAATATCAGGCACAGCATGTGCACCTGTTATGCCAGATAGGCTGAGACTTCTTAAGCCCAGAAGTTTGGAGCCAGCCTAGATAATATATCAAGTGGCTAACTCAAAATAAATAAGTAAAATAATTTAAACATTACAAGTAAGAGGGACTGAAGAGATGGCTCGATGGTTAAGAGCACTGGGTACCCTTCGAGTGAACCCACATGGCTGCTCATAACCACCTATACCTCCAGTCCCAGGGGATCCAATGCCCTCTGCTGGTTCCCACCAAGCATGCACATGGCGCCCAGACATCCACACAGGCAAAACACCCATATATGTAAAGTAAGGTAAAATAGAAGTAATTTTTTAAAAAAATTATAAGTAATGATTTGAAATATATAGTTCAGTGGGAGTGCACTTGTCTGGCAAACATTGGATTCTAGGTTTGATTTACAGTACAGCAAAAATACCTTTAGAGTAAAAACAAAACTCAAGAACAGAAAAGCATGAAGCAGAAAGTGAAACCGTGCACAAACACCAGAGTGAAAGCGTCCCCCGTCCAAACTGAGATACACCAGTACTTTAAAAAGGTGTGCGGAGGTCTGACAAAATAACATAGAGGAATAGCCACACTGTGATGGTTCCTATATGCTTGGCACTTCTAGGAGGTATGGCCTTGTTTAGAGTCTGTGTGTCACTGTGGGGGTGGGCTTTAAGACCCTCATACTAGCTGCAGAAAACAGTGTTCTCCTAGCTGCCTTAGGAACAGATGTAGAACTCTCAGCTCCTCCAGCCCCACATCTGCCTGGATGCTACCATGCTCCTGCCTGGATGAAAATGGACTGAACCTCTGAACCTGTAAGCGAGTCCCAATTAAATGTTGTCCTTGTAAGAGTTGCCTTGGTCATGGTGTCTGTTCACAGCAGTAAAACCCTAAGACACCTACAATGTAATTGCCTTTTTTACCTCTGAGTTGATTAATAAGGACACCATTCAAAAAAGAAAAAAGAAAAAGAAAAAAAAAACAGTCCCTCACACAATCCCTCCCCACAAAGATCACCAGTTTCTTTAAAGCATTCTGGGTTTTTTAGAAACTGGTGGCTGGTACATGAAAATTCACTCTGCTTCTTTGTAGCTAAGCTACTACAGTTGACTCAAGAGACAAACCACCCCTGACAACAGCTCCTTGGCCAGCCATGCTCACCTGAATAGCTGCAAAGGCCAACGCTGCCCAGATAACATGCATCAAGATTTCTTGTAGCTTCTTCACAACAAGAGCCTCACAGCCCTGGAACACATAGGCTCATTAGACTTGTTTTTAAAGAGAAAGCAGCAGACACACAGATTACTACTAATCACTGACAACAATGGAAATGAGCACTAATGATCAAGGCAATTTACAGACACACAATTAAAACAAAAGACAACATATTAAAAAGACTGAAAAAGTCCAGGCAGTGACTAGAAAGTGACAATCAGGTCACACTCACCTCGGCGTAGAGGTCAGAGGGGTTGGCCAGGCTGCCGTTACAGCTTTTGGCAGTCTCTCTGCAGCAGCTAAGAGGGACACTCTGGTTTTTTGTTTCTTTGAACCAATCTGTATTTTCCCAGTCTGAATAGTTATGAATTCCACAACAGTGCAACTGGATAAGAGAGAGATTCCTTAGGTAAGCTGCAGGTGTCTACTGAGCTCCGTGCAGTACAGAGCTTTAACAAGCTACTCCAGGTCGGTGATACACAGCAGAGCTTTCTACATCGAAGAACACAAATCTGCACAGTCTAACATGTAACCACTAGCCACACTGGGGATGAACCAACACTTAAACCTGGTTAGTGTGACTGAAGAACTGAATTCAATTCAATTTAAATATCATTATAAGTTCTAGGATCTATACTTGAAAAGTACATCTCCTAAAAAGAGGTAGTTTCCTAGCCGCCGAGCTGCTCAGCCCCTGTACACTCATACCTCACATACTTAATATTCAGCTGAATTAAGTATCATTTCCAATGGCAAAATGCTCAACAAATTTTGTTTGAAATGTGTGGGACTTACTTTAAGAAAATAAAGGGGAAAAAATTGAAGACTGTGAAAAAGCAGTAAAAGTGGAGGCAGGGTTGCGGACGCGCTTTGACAGCTGTGGAGCTCATCCTGGCTATGCAGGTTCACACAGCCCACATCACAGGAGGAGACGAGCTAGTGTCGGGGTGAACACCATCAGGGAAGCTCACCTGTCTCTGCACATAGTCAATAGCACGGCTGGCAGCGTCGGAGTTGGTCCCGTTGTAGGTCTTATACACTTTCTGAATGCTGCGATCAACCTCGTTCTCCACCTGAATCACAAGAAAGGAGTCCGTCCCTCAAAAGCCCTGCTCCCTGACACCAGTTGAGGCGGGTCCCAACGTGTTACCAGTGCATTCTGTACATTTACAGTGAGAAGACGACTTCCTGTTCCACTTAGATTCAAACTAGCAGCAAACAGTTCACATCTATTACATCACATTGGCTAATAGCCTTCAAAAGGACTATGCAAAGGAAGCCAGCATAACAAGCCACTCAAAAGGGACAAGCATCTACGCACTGGGCAATGTCCCACATGCATCTATCAAATGTCTACAGGAAAAAGAAAAATCTGTCCCCAGCTAATTGAGAAAAGTTGTATAAGTCATTGCCAGTTAATCGTAGGTATATTAGAGCAGCAGTAAGACAATGGCAATGCTGACTTTGATCAAGTGAACCTGCTCTACCTGCAAAGCTTAAGCCAGCTTTCAAGGCTCTGGGTGAGGCGCAGTGGACAACATACCTTTGCTCTGTACACGTATCCCAAAACCACAACAACCACTTCTGTGACGAAAACCAAGAGCAGGATGAAGACAAACTGTAAATAAACATCAGAAATTAAGTAAAATTTTTAAAAAGTTCTAAATATTCCCTTCATAAAAAACTATGGGGCAACCTCTAGAGGTTTAAGGCATGTGTTAATACTCTGGTATAGTTAGAAGAGCCAAGACATCTACATCTACAGAACTTGCTCTCCATTCAAGATAGAGGTCCAGATAAACAGCCCTCCATAGTCTGACATTGGAGAGTGAGTGTTAACTTACCGTGGCAAGTCCACAGCGGCTCTCCCGGATTGTAGCACAGCAGCCGATCAGGCCAATGATGAAAAGCAAGGCTCCTACAGCTATGATCACCACGGCAGGGAAGAGCGTGTACACATCCTCGAAGAAGTGGTCATAGTCGTCATAGGTGATGAAGACATAGGCTCCCACGTAGCAGAGGATGCCAGCTGCCCCCTGTAAGAGCAGGTGAAACACTGGTTTGAGTCCCAACCCCGAAGTTCCTACTCTTGCTCAGGTTAGCATTTTTTTTTCTGAGACTGTGTCTTGTGTATCCTAGCCAGCCTTGGATTTCTGTTCTTCCTGCCTCTACTTTCAAGAGTAGAATTGCAGTGGGCACTGCCAACCACCTCAGCTGAGGTGATGTGCTGGGCTCTATCCCAGAGCTTTGCTCATATTATACACACATTCTAGCAGCTGAACTTGTCTTCAACCCAGGAGGTTATTAACTCCCATCACTCTTAAGTCAGTAAAGCTAGAACATTCCTGATTCATTATTAAAAACTCTTTGGACACTTGGGAGTCACGGGTGCAGAAAGCATTATTGCAGCTCCAGGCCCCTTCCTTCTCCAGGGGGCCTACACACATTCTTTATCACTTTTGGTTTCGTTAGCATGAGGCCCCAGCTCTGTGCTCAGATACTTGCATACAGAGAGACAGACACAGTTCCAGGCTACGCTAAACTGTTTGCTCTAAGGAGCAGAACACACAGCACTTTGACACAAGCACCATTACTTCATCTCTGAACACTTAAATGTATAAATCTTCAAGTTAGTGCACAGCTCCCACAGTACCATTAATGACTGTTCAATCCTCTCCACCTGAAAACTCAGTCTGAGGCAGAGAGGTCCAGCGCCTGCTGAGACACCACAGACCCAGCACAGCACAGCGTCACAATCACATCTGGAGAAGGCAGCTCTGGTAACCTGATGCATACACAAACACAAACACACACACACACACACACACACACACACCCCTTACTTGGTTTGTTTTTTGAGACAGGGTTTCTCTGTGTAGCACTGGCTGTCCTGGAATTTGATCTATAGACCAGGCTGGCCTCGAACTGAGATCCCTCTGCCTCTGCCTCCCAGGTGCTGGGGTTAAAAGTGTATGCCATCAGAGCCCACCTCACACACAACTTTTTTTAAATTCAAAGAAACTTCAGGCAGTGCTCTAAGTATTGCCTACCCACCACCCTTATTTGTACACTCAAACTATGCTTCATGATTGAATACACTAATTAACAACAATAAAAATAAGAATAAAGAAGGTTTGTTTGTTTGTTTGTTTGACATCATCTCTCCTCTATTTCGTTTTCTTCTCTTCCCTGGCTCCTGATATGTCTCCTCTCATCATGGGGTCTTCAGCTCCAGGGTGCTGCTGTCACACCTCACTTCTGCCTGGAAGTCCCAGCTAACCAGCACTCAATATACTCTATGTTGCCTTACGGAAGCCCTTGTATTAACCTGCTCAACCCTTAACCTTAATCCCTGACTCTCCTCTTTGCCCCTAAATATGTTCTATATCATAGTTACTGTTGTTAAAAAATATGAACAGGGCAAAACCTAACACATAAAATGAGGATTATGAAAATGTTAATGGTCTAACTGTCTTGTCTGCTTTGCATTCTGAAGACTTCACCCTCATATACTTCAAACGTAAAACTGACATACACGTCCCCTCCCTCTCACTTCTTCACACCTCGGCTGCTGCCTCACTAATTCTGAGGCAGCTTAAGGATCACCGCTTCCTCACAGAAGCTTTTTTTTCTTTTTCTTTTTAAATAAGTTCTCTGCATCTTATCTGGTTGTTGGTCAAGATATTTTTTTTAAAGATTTATTTATTTTATGTATCTGAGTGCTCTATCTGCATGTACACCTACATGCCAGAAGAGGACATCAGATCTCAGTATAGATGGTTGTGAGCCTCCATGTGGATGCTGGGAATTGAACTCAGAACCTCTGGAAGAACAGTGTGCTCTTAACCACTGAGCCATCTGCTGCCCCGTTATGGAGGGTTTAACTATTCACCCTTCATCCATTCACATATTGAGCAAACACAAATGGTATTTTCCACAATGGCTGCAATTTAACATTTTTTTTTTTAAATAACCACAGGGGTGGAGGTGGGGTGTTCTGAGACAAGATTTCTCTATGTAGCCTCGACTGTCCTGGCCTCAAACTCATACTTCATTTCTTATATACCTCCTGGGCACAAATTGTGCCTGCTTCTCTTTCAGCTCTACACCACCATAAGTATCCAAACACTGCCTGATGCAAGCAGGTATCAAAATTTACAGAGTAAATCTCACCATAACCTCCACCTCTACGTAAAGGGCAGCTGGCTGTGGCTGGCTTGTACATATTTTCTCACCAGTCCAGCCAATGCTCACAGTTGTCAGTCCACTATTCAAATACAATTTGGAAACTAATTCAGTTTACTGGATTCTGATGGCCACCATCTCTATAACAGACTATAAGTTGTAATTACTAGTTTACCTTTAAAACAAATGCTATGCTAAGAGCTACAAGGTGTGAGGGATTCACCCACAGGTTTGCTTTGGGGGTATGTCACTATGAGATGAGCAAAAAGATGAGCCCTAACAGTCTGGAAGTATGTGGAGTCTGTAACAATGAAGATGAGCCCTAACAGTCTGGAAGTATGTGGAGTTTTTAATAATGAATGCTCTTTTTTTTTTTTTTTCTTTTGGTTTTTGGAGACAGGGTTTCTCTGTAGCCCTGGCTGTCCTGGAACTCACTTTGTAGACCAGGCTGGCCTCTGCCTTCCGAGTGCTGGGATTAAAGGCATGCGCAACCACGCCCAGCATGAATGCTCGTTTTAAAACATTTTCTTAACTACATTTATGTCACAAACATACATACATAATGCATTTTACTAAAGAAAATAATTCAGTCTTCAAATTGAATTAAATCTTAAACATGAATTAATCAAATTGTGCCTATTGCTTTCATTAAGAACCGATCCTTTAAAGTTATTTCTTAAAAGGCTTGTAGGGAAGGGTGCAGGTGCGGTAGCAATGCTTTTAAGTCCAGAATCTAGGAGGCCAAGGCAGGTAGATTTCTACGCGCTCAAGGCCTGCCTAGTCCACATAGTACTTCAAGGTACATGAGGGCTTCAATGAGACCCTGCCTCAAAAAGAAAGGGTAGGGGCCTGAGTGAAAAATGTGGCAAATATCTCAAAAATAAAACAAAAAAATGTTTAAAAGACCTTAGTTCAGTTTCTAGCACCCACATCTCCAAGGGATCCAACAAATACATCCACCCTACAAACACACACATACACACACTTTCTATCTTAAATTAAAAGACTTATGGTTCTACCTTGACTTACGTCTTGGCTTTAGATTGTATGCCATCTGAAAACCGTCCTCTCAAATCTACTCTCTCAAAGTAAACAGCCTGGCTTGGCTGTGAGACTGTAAGTAGTGTTTCAACCCCATCAGAAATCTGAGAACGGCCAGCATTAACTGAAAATATATAGGAAGCCTACCACAGCTTCCAGAACTGAGACAAATTGTAGAGACAGCTGCCTACCTATACAGCCCCAGTAAGTCAGGAAGTTGGAGCATCCATTGTCTTCAGCCTTCTGGCCTAAGATCCTTTGACAGGCCTTAGAGAAACAGGAAGTTAAGGACTAGCCTATTCTGTCTTGGCAGAACTAAACTGTCCTAACCTGTAATTGTGTCCTTTTCCTGGACAGTATTATGTCTGTAGATGAAATGAGGCAATTCTTGACTAGTGGCTGTCTTGCCGCAACTGGAGCAAGTCTGTTGATGCTCTATTAAATAAAAAATGAATACTGTTCAAAATGAATTCACTAGAGAAATGTGTACTGCATTTCCAGAGGATGACAAGTTTGGTTCCCAGTATCCACACTGGGTAGCTCAAAACTGTCCATAACTCCTATTCCTGTTCTGGGCAATCCAGTACCCTCTTCTGGTCTCCACAGGCAACTGCATACACACACACACACACACACACACACACACACACACACGTATACATAATTAAAGTAAATCCCTTAAAATTAATTCAATTTTTTTAAAGTTTCTATTTAAACATAACGTACTAACAGATTGTGTCACAGGGACCAGATAGTAAATGAAGTTTTAGCCTAGATAAATCTGAATAAAAAAATGTAACAGGAAGATAATGATATTCCAAAGTTAATATAAAGTACAGGGTATACTGAAGAACCACCTGCATTTTGGAAATAAGATGAGTGTTTATCCTGAAGAGGTTTCTGTAAAACTCACACTTAGTGTGCCTGGGAATGGGCCAAGTGACATGTCTCTTAGGCTCCTCTCTGACCAGAGTGACACATCATCTAAAATTAAGTGGGAGATTCAAGCAGAACAAATCCAAACTAGATGTAAGAAAGCCAAGGAAAGCCAAGGTATGGGATCCCACTCGGTAATACTGTTTACTGTCTGCAAGATGGCAGATTACTCAGTCCGTGCTGCTGCAAACCATTCAACAGGCAGTTCTCACAGGAGAGAATGCAATAGTGCCTATTCTTCAACATCAGTAGGAAGTAATGTAGCCGTTAGTCACACCAGGCCTGGGCTGCACTCACTGCTGACAGGACCGCATAAACAGGAATGCTGGTCTCTTCTAAATGACTTCTGAAAATAGAGTAATTGTTCATTTCAAACAGTGGCTGAATAACCTAAATAATTTTAAGTATCTGCCTTAATGACAATCAAAAGAGCTAAACAAACAAGGTAAATAATTTGCATCATTGCAGGGTAATGAGACTGGATCAGGACTTTGCCAACAAAGCAGCTACGGAGGAGGAGGGGAGGGAGGAGGGGAGGGAGGAGGGTGCAGCAGCAGGCAGGGCAGAGTGGAACTTAGAAGCTGCTGAGTAGCCACAGTCACAGCTGAGAGAATCTGGGCCTATGAGGAGGATCTGTGCCAGGGCAGCGTACTAAAAATAACCATCCTTTTTACAAAGACGTAAGGAGAAATTTAGGGGAAAGGCTGAGGTTTTGAAAACAAAAATTATTCTTTCAATTTGCTCACATTTTAAATTAAGTCATGGAAGCTTAAAGCTTTAGTTTAGAGAGGCCAGTGTTTTCCTGTGTACTGAACTGTTCCTCTATAAACTGAGCTGTTTAGGTTCAAATGACATTATTTGTCTTTTTAGTCTTTCTTTACATCTACACAAATGTGAATGTGCTCAAGTAAGAAGTTTCATTCTTACCTAACACTGCTGTCAGGATGTTTACAAACTTAGGTTGGTGGTTTCTGCTTGTTTGGGGGAAGGTTAACTCCTCTATGGGGGATGGATGGAGGAGAGAGGGGGAGGGCGGTGAAATCCTAAAACCCACCAACTAGCTCCTTTTTCACCAAGCACTCTGAAACCTCCCTCTGGAAATGTGCCATAGAACATGCGAATCAAACAGAGGCAAAAACGAAGTCACTGTGGGTATGCTCATAGGAATCATGTCTATAACTGGCAAAAATGGAGACCAACTCAACTTCACCTCAAAGCCCAGAGCCTCATCCTGTGTCCCTGCGTAAACAGCTCCTTCAGAGTGTCTTTTACCTCAAAGAATCAACAAGAACAGGAACTTGGGAGGAAGAAATGGTCAAGAGAAAAACTGGCTAGAAAATGCTATGTACTCTAAACACTATAGAAAGTAAAAGTTCAAAGCAGGGGAGAGTCAGAAGTATTCAACACACACACACACACACACACACACACACACACACACACACAGTTTAACATTTACTTCTGAGTCTGTGTAGCCATATTAGATTTGGATATACCTCACTACCTTCCTGCAAGGAATTTATTGCCAATTCGTTTCCTGAAGAAACTTTCCCAAAAACTTTACCCTCCTGCCATTAAGACTACCTAAGAAATAGTAAACCTTTGTGTTTCAATCAGCCTAATTACTCTGATAAAATGGTTCGTGTCACTAAGCACAATTTATCCAGCAGATAACTAAGTCTCAGCAGACATATTTCACTCACTCTCTTACCATCTTTCCAAGAGCAACCAGGAAAAGATTACCCCAGAGACCCGCAACCCTCTCTGAGAAATCAAGGCCGCCTCTGCGTAAGACCTTGTGAAGCTACTGAGATAATGACATTTTCTACTTGACAAGTTGGTCAGTAATGGAGTAAAGCAGAATTCAACTTATACCAGAGGAAGTACAGTGATAAAAATGTATCAGTCTGTAGCACACCAACCTTAGCATTTATACCTAGTAACACTTCTAGAACTCTAAGTACAGAAGATGGAAACAAAGACTTGTACATTTGTCAAACTAGCACCACAAAAAGGTAACAGCAAAAGCAAAAACCCAAACCCTAAGAGGTGAGCTTGCACTGTAGCCTGGAAACACTGTGAGCCTGTAACTTAGTATATTTATAATGGGGGAAAACTACCCATCTTAGTGCAAAACCATTTTCAAGAAAAGCTATACTGTCTGAGTGATGCAATTATAAGTGTTTAGTTGTTCCTAATATATTCAAGTTTTCATATATACACACATTCATACACACTTGCAAAATACATTTAAAATTATGTCTGAAATTAAGACTATATTGTGTGGGGGTTTTTTTCCAGATTAATTCCTAGATCTGTCTGCCCTTAAACACATAAAATAGGTCTCTTTTCAATCCCACATTTTAGGTGCCTGTCATTTGCTTCCACTTATTGCTATTTTTAAGTCTGGCTTTGATTCATCCTTTAGATAGTTTCTGATGAACACTTCTTTATCATATTACTAAAAAGAAAACTTTAGAGCCGGGCGTGGTGGCCTTTAATCCCAGCATTCAGGAGGCAGAGGCAGGCGGATTTCTGAGTTCGAGGCCAGCCTGGTCTACAGAGTGAGTTCCAGGACAGCCAGGGCTACACAGAGAAACCGTCTCGAAAAACCAAAAAAAAAAAAGAGAGAAAGAAAGAAAACTTTGTCAAAACCTCCTTGGAGTGTCAACAAGCTACTTCAGCAATCTGTATCACTGACACCATTGCCATTATTCCTAAATATATTAATACCTTTCAGCTGTTAAGTTGATATTACAAAGGTCATATCCTCATTTCTACTGAATTTTTACTTTTCATTTGGTCTTTTATATTTATTGTTGATTCAATTAATCCAGTATATGCCTACCATCAGTTGACAGCCCCAAATTTCAGACCCCAATGAAACTGGAGTCAGACTAATTGCCACAGGCTAACTAGTGCAACAGTGCGGAAACTGGCTATTTTCAGACTCACAGGCTCCAAGGTCCAGCAAATCATGGAATTTAAATTGTGTTTTGAGACTCTTGGTTGCTGTATCTCACTCTAACTGTATAAAAAGTCAGTTATTACTTTGGGAGTCTGGAGTGCTTAAGCTTTATCATGGTAGAGTCTAGCTATGTGCTCACATCGGGAGCAGCAACAATGTAAAATACATAATGTCAGCTACAGTCTTCTTCAAGTAAAAGTGAATACATAAGCCCGAAAGTGTTCTCATCTCCTGACTGATAAACTACCTAAAAGGAGATGACGGAGCGGGGGCAGGAAGAAAAGATCTTTTTTTCAAGCCAAATACTAACTTATAATGAGAAATTGACAATTTATAGTTCTGAATCTATTAATTATGTTTGCTAACCATTAAGATCACATTTCTAAAGAAAGACCAGCCCATGGATATAAATGGGTGCCCAGAGATATGAAATTCTGTTAAGACTCTCTCCTCTCTCCTCATTAGCTGAGCAGCAGAGACACTGTCTTTGTTTCTGAGACAGGCGGAGCAGCCATTCCACAACTGCTTTCTGGCTACACAATTCTTACACTGTACCCATTTTGTACCAAGAAAACGTTATGGAACTTTCTGGGGAAACAAAACAAAACAAAACAAAAACTCTACCTAGAATCAGATTTTGTGGCATTAAAATACTTCAAAGAACAATAATTAGTCTAAAAAATAAAAGGTTTTTTTTTTATTTTTTTTATTTTTTTTTTTTTTTAGTTTATTCATACAGGGTTTCTCTGTGTAGCCCTGGCTACCAGGCTGGCCTTGAACTCAGAGATCCACCTGTCTTTGCCTCCCAAGTGCTGGGATGAAAGGCATGTACCACCACCACACAGTTCTAAAAATATAAATATTCTAAGAGACTTCTCAAACTGTAATCCGAGCTCTCCTGAGGGCTCTAAGTTCTATCTAAATCAGTGGTTCTCAACCTTTGGACCACAACCACTTTGGGGGTCACAAGTCAGATAGCCTGCATAACAGATGTGCATGTTACAATTTGTAACAGCAGCAAAATTACAGTTATGAAGTAGCAACAAACTTAATTTTATGGTTCAGAGTTACCACACCACAGGGAACTGTACTAAAGGGTTGCAGCATTAGGGAGGTTGAGACCCACTGCCCTAAATGATTGTTCAACCATGACCCAAAAATAATGCAGTGGGGTCAGAAATCCTTTCATGTCAAAAAAAAAAAAAAAAAAAAAAAAAAACAAGAGGCTGAATATGGTCGTGCACGCCTTTAATCCCAGCACTCGGGAGGCAGAGGCAGGCAGATTTTTAAGCTCAAGGCCAGCCTGGTCTACAGAGTGAGTTCCAAGACAGCCAGGGCTCCACAGAGAATCCCTGTCTCGAAAAAACAGAGTTAAACATATTTCCAGTATGCTCCATGATTTGCTTCCTGACAAAATTAAACTTCTTTCCCTAACAAACTGTAAAATCTATTTTAATAAACAACCTGTTGGCCGCAATGTGTTATAATAACAATCTTTTCAGAACAGTCACACAGTCAGCGTGAGCACAGGAAACGGAAAAGCACATCAGGATCTTAGCATATCCCACTCGCGTTCCCTAAGCAGACAGGGCACAGCAGCAGACACAAAGGGTCTATAGTCAACGTGGTTTGTCACAAGACTGGAAAATATTTTTCTCTTGTAAACTTTTTATTTTAAAATTGTCTATTTTTATTTTATACGCAGGTATTCTGTCTGCATGCATGTCTATGCACCACATGCATGCCTGGTGCCCACAGAGGTTAGAAAAGGTCATTAGAGATAGAGATGGTTTCAAGGCACCATGAGGACGTGGGTCCCTTACAAGAGCAACAACTTCTCTTAAATGCAAAGCCATTTCTCCAGCCCCTTTCCCTATTTGTTCTTAACCATGAGCACTGACGTATAACCTATATGCCCTTACTTAGTAATATGAACATGCCAAGTATACCCTGGCTTATGGCCTAGCTACTCCTTCAGTACTGAGTATCCTTACCTCTCCTCAATCACCCCACACTGGATTCTTCTGTTCCACCCTGAACTGTACTTCCTCAAAGAAGCCTCTGCCAACCTCAAGCGGCCACCAAGTCACATCCACACCCTGGCTTTCCTCACTGGTACTTTTACTGCCTGTCTTGTTCCACTTGAAAGTTCTGTAAAAACTTTTTTGTAAGAACAGGTGTGCAAATGTTCATATTTGCTTAACAAAGCAATTCTCCTTAGTTATACATTCACACAGAGAAATGAATTATTTTAAAAACAGGAGACATTTTATATAGCTTCCAGCCTCTCTATGCAGAGGTTATTTCCTATGAATAAATGATGCTAGCACAGGTACTGGACACTCTGGCTGGACTTCTCCCTAAACCTCAAGCTGTTGTGGTGTTACAATTCCTTCTCATTATAGATGAAACACAACAAACAGAACAGACACTCGAGATTAGCAAGAACAAGCATGGGCAAAGTTTTCTCTTATAGCCCCTGTAAAGCCTAACAAATATGTGCAAAGTAAATCTTGAGTCCTACCTGACCTCTGTACAAAGGTGTCTATTATACTGGTATTATAACAGCCTTCAGATGTAGTCTTTCACCTCAAACCCATGTCCCTTTAATAAATGCTCATGAATCAAGCAACAAAACTCTTATATTTAAAGCTACACTGCTCTATATAAACAAGATTCAGAACTGGAGGGATGGCTCAGAGATTAAGAGCACTCGCTGGTCTCCCAAGACCGGAGTTCAATTCCCAGAACCAATAATACAGCTCGCAATTGTGCTGAACTCCCATTCCAGGGGACCTGACACCCTCTTTCTGGCCTTCATGGATATCAGATATAGAAATGGTACAGACACACACACAGGAAAACACCCATACACATAACATTCTAAATGTTTAAAACATTTTTGTTGTTGTTGTTGTTGTTGTTGTTGAGACAGGGTTTCTCTGTGTAGCCCTGGCTGTCCTGGAACTCAATCTGTAGACCAGGCTGGCCTCAAACTCAGAAATCTGCCTGCCTCTGCCTCCCAAGTACTAGGATTAAAGGCGTGCACCACCATGCCCTGCTTTAAAACGTTTTTAAAGTGCTAAGTTGCCATTAAAAAAATAAAAAACCTTGTCCAAAACTATCATTCAAGCTATAAGCACTAATATCCTAGGAATTTGCTGAAGAAGAGAATTTTAGAAACAGCCACCAAGACTGACTACTCCTTGGGCTCACATGGTAGGAGAAACAACTCCCTGTAAGCCACCCTCTCACCCACACATATGCATGTTGTGGACATATGTGTGTACATATGTGTGTATGCATGCTGTGGAATGTACATATGTGATGCTGAATGCATGCTCACACACAGAAGAAAAAAAGCAACGGTCTCTCTTTTAAGAGATACACTGTACAAACTACACTAAATCTACATTAACAGGTTTGGCAATCACATTACTGAAAGCCTGTGTACTGGTAAGACTGTATTTCCATATCACAGGTCACTTGATACCAGTATATCAAGATATAAGGCTCTGCCAAAGCAATTAAACTTTAGCACTTAACCAAGGGTCAGCCAGTCCCAACAGTGAGATTCAGTCTAAGCAAGCTACCCAGGGGATCTACACTGGACCAACCTGATGAGCTGTCTGTACAGAGGATCCCTGCCCTTCCAGTTACACATTTCTCCGTGTACAAGGAGGGAGGGGCTACTTCTAAGAACACACGCAATACAATGAAGGATGTATTCCAACTTCTCAAGATGAACCTGTTAACAATTCAATGCACTTCCTCCTGGACTTAAACTCTTTAGCAAAGTGAGCTAACTAGTTTAAGTGTGGGTACAATTTCTAAACATTATTGTGAACGTAGTACATTTTAGAGAAAAGAGCCTCTACTGTGGCCTAACAACTGTCATCCCCAAGTCTCATGCCCTTTCCAAGTCTCGTGAAGGCACAAGTTCCTCTAACACCACAGGCTCTAGCAATGGGACAACCTGGGTTTGAACACTGGCCCTGACACTAAAATACTGCTGTCTCTGTTTATACTGTATTGTATTTTCCCCCATTTTCTGCTTAACTTCCTTCTCAACACTCACAAAAGTTTTACTATTACTAACTCAAATAAAAGGTATACTATATGAACAATACAATGTTGGCCTCAGCAAGAACTAAGAAGTTCACAACATAACTTTCACTAGAGTGAATATATTTATACATTTTCCAAAGATTCAGAAGCAATCTTTCAGAATTAAGAATTAACTGATATATATACATTATATATATATACACACACACATATATACATATACACACACACACATATATACATTATATAATAATCTTTTGATTATTTAAAGAAAACCACTCCTGTATTTCCAGGATTTTCTCAGATTAACACAGATAGGCTTTCAGTGTGAATGGCCTAGAGTTCACCTAAAAAACATTCTTCAAAACCAAATAGTTAATGCCATAACTCCACAAGGAACTATTATGGATACAAATTATCTACCTCAAGCCAGACATGGTGGCACACACAAGTAGAGGCAGAGGCGGAGGCAGATGGATCTCTGAGTTGAACACCAGTCTGGTCTACAGAGTGAGTTCTAGGGCAGCTAGCACCACATAGAAAGACCCTGTCCCTAAATAAATAAATAAATAAATAAAGTATCTGTCTCTTAAGGGTCTCATTAGCTACTAAATGTTTTTCACTTGGGATCTCTGAAATTGTACTTTTCCTTTTAAACAGGCATGTAATTTAAAGTATGAGGAACATCTGTTCTAAATGGGAAATGAAATTTCAGGAATCCCAATGTCACACAGGTGATTTCAAACAGCTCTGTCTGAGGCCAATCACAAGTCTCCTGCACAAATAATCACAAGTGCCTCGTTATCCAGATCATCCTTTTAAGCTACCAGCAATTGGGACATGAAAGGTTTCATTCTTTGTTAGAGGCCAGAGGAATGGGAAGTCTTTCCAGAATAGATGTGCATACTTTCCGAGACAGGAGCTGAGTGGGAAGTGGTGGGGGTGGGTGATGATATACTAAAGTATGCTCAGTGGGACTGTTCAAAGACTATCCTGAGTACTGTGGACAGGGAAAACTGCCCATGGCAAATGTTTATAACAAACCTGGGAAAAAGGAAACTTGATCCCAGCCTGAGAACCTGAGGGTCAGTTGGGTCCCAAATCACCAGTAGTGTGCCCATAATTAATAATTTATCAGAAAACACCCAACAGTAGTGTGTGGGTCATACTGCAGTACACTACCAGACTTTAAGTAAGAGTACCAAAGTAAAAAGGTTGAACTGTTCTAATATTAAGCTGTTCTTTTTTTTTTTTTTAAGAAACAAAAAAAGATGTGATAGACGACATTTTTGATAGTTTTTTTTCCTGGTGCAAAGTCCAGAAGGATTCAAGACGGAGGAGAGGGCCAAAGAACAACAGGTTAGTAAAAAGTCCCAGGTGAGATAATGACCTGACTCAAGACAGGTCGGTTATAAGCACTTTCTCTGGGGCCAGGTTTCCCGAGCCCCTCCAAAGAGCAACCTTTTATAGAAGTGAATTGGTTGCTTTAAAAATCTCCTGGCAGCTGATACATTTAAAAGGGTTTATAACCTCAGGCTACCCATCCCCACAACAGCGATTTTCTTGATCAAAGAAATGCTCTGCTGTTTCACGCTGAATCCTTTCCGTTTTCTGGGCTGCTTACCAGCCAACCAACTCTATACAAAGAGCTCTAAGCCGAAATTCCTGGCCCGGGACTCGACAGGCGTCCCCACGTAGCTGCTACATGACCTGGGGACAGCCGCTGGCTCTGCGAGGACTCAGACAAAGACAGCGGACCCGACTCACAGGGGAGTATCCCATTTCGGGCCTGGCGTCCCGACAGACTCAGCCCTGAGAACAGAGCGACCCGCAGGCTCACGCCGCGGCGACCCGCGTAACCCTGGCACCGTGCCAGCGGACCGGAGGCCCCCCGGGACCTCCGGTCGGCACCGTCCTGGCCTCTGCTGGGCCCTGGAAGGACCTCACCAAGAGCTCCGAGGCCGCAGGGCCCGGGCGACCCCTCGGCCGGCTCCCGCGCCCGCCTGGTCCCCACGCGCCGCACAGAGGCCTCCCCTGTCCGGTCTCCCCGCCAGCTCACCCAGAAGATGAGGTTGAGGAAGACCAGCACGGTCTTAGAGGAGGTGATGCCGCATTGGCCCATGGTGCCGGCGGCCGGCGGAGGCCCGGCTGGGCGAGCGGAGCGGCGCTCACCGAGCGAGAAGGCAATGGCGCCGGCGGCTCTGCTGAGAACTGCTGGGCCCGAGCCGCGTTCCCGCAGACCCCCGCGCCGCCCCAGCAAGCACCTCGCAGCTGCGTGCAGCCCGCCGCAGGCCCCCTAGGCCGTTCCCAGGCAACTAAGTCCCGCGTCTGCGGCCGCTTCTGCCAATCAGCGCCGCGGAGAACGAGGTGGCCTCGCCTCTTAAAGGAGCCGACGCCTCCGCGCCTTTTCTTCTGGCCTCTGACCGTCCTTGAGTGTAGAATCCTCTTCTGGGGAATTTCTAGTGGGACAAACACGTTCCCCGTCTTATTGAGTTACTTTTACAAGACCAAATGACTGGAAGACCACAGAATTCTGTTCTGTTAACTACTCTTCCCTAGAAAGACCCACCTCACATGAGGATTTTCGTGACTGCATGATACCTAAGCAGCACCCCATATAAGTTGGGAAGAAATACGGTGGACATCAACACACGATTATGAAGAATTTAGTATGCCAGAAGCTCTGCTAGCTCTGATAAAAAAAAATCATCAGGAAAGGAGAAAACACTGGCGCACTAGCAAAGCAGAGATGGTTGGGCAAGGCAGCCACCCTTTCAGCTCTATTCTTTGGACTGAGATTTGCAATTACAGATACATCTTCATACATGTTGACATGTGCGCTCTTTCCTGTAATCTTAAATGAATGGTAGCAATTAGCACCTTAAAAATAAAAACGGAGTGTGTGTCTGTGTGTGTGTGTCTGTGTGAGCATGTGCGTGTGCACCCACAAACATCCCACAGCACAGAAGTAAAGGTCAGAAGACAACTTTGGGAGTCAGTTCTTTACTTCCACCCTGTGGGTCCCAGGTCATCAGCTTTGGTGGCAATGTGACCTCCGCTCTGCTGGCTGCATGCATATTAGCTTCTTTTAACTATTAGTTCATTCATGCCACTACCCCTCCCCCAGCTTCAGATGACTGTCAGACTAATTTTACTGGTAGGGTAATTAAGGGTTAGAAAGGATGCCAAACTTGCCTGCAGCCACACATAGAAGAGTGATCTAATGCAGAAGCCACCTCAGCCACACACAGTACTTCTGCCACTGTCCTGCACTCTCCCTTACTCGGGACCTCTTTACCTGTCCTCAAACATCTCTTTTTCCTGTAGCCTCCCTGGTTCATCATCTTCCCTGGGCATTCACAGAAATACCCAAGCACCTCAGCATCCTATTCATCTGTATCAAGCAATGTCCATGTTATCAAAGACCCACTCATGTTCCCAAGACCTCACTCTGCACCTATTCTAGGTGATGGCATTCCACCATGAGGAAGAAGACAATGCTTGCCCATGTGGGGTTTTCATTCCAGTAGAAGAGGGTAGATATACCATGAGCAAAGAGGCAAGCAGACATGAGACGCGATGGTTGGGTCAGACCTAGAACACTGTACTGAGTGACAGGTGCAGCTAAATCCATTCTCAGGGAGAGATATAAATAACATCCACCCCTCCTCCCCAGGTCCCAGTGACAAACCTGGGTACACCAATGCTCACTAATATAAGACTTACTTGAGAGCAAAAGGTGAGGAGTTATGAACAGGAGAATGGATGACCTTAAAGCAGCCATTCTGAAAGGTCTGTGCCCAACATGGATGATGTCCCCCAACCCCCACTGAATAGATGGCACCCCCTCCCCTAGTCCTTTCCAAGGCCACAATTAAGGTAGAATTGTATACAACGGGTTGGGAAGAGTGACTGGCAGCTCAGGTAAGGGTCCCAGAGCCCGCCTCACTCCTCTTTGAAAGAATGTCAACTGTGAACAAGCCCAGCTGTGATGATCTTTTGTAATGGGGCCCAGCTGACCTGATAAAGATAGGGGAGTTTGGCTCAGAACATAGTCCCGTACCCCAGGAGGGTACACTCTAAGGAGAGTCCTCTGGGGGAGGATCATATGAAGTGAGGAACAAACCAAGCGATCACTTGGAGAACAGCCCAGAGATAGACATGGCCAGTGCAAAGGCCCTGGGGCAGGATCACAGTTGCTGTGCTCTATGAAAAAAAAAAAGAAAAAACAACTCACCAGAGAGCCTAGTGTGCTGCTGGAGGTCAGCACAGAGAAATAAGTCAGCAAGGCCATGTCTCGAAGATGTCTGTGTGCTTTGTTTTGTTTTGTTTTGTTTGAGGAAGGGTTAGTCTATGTAGCCCTCGATGTCCTGCACTCTATGTAGACCTGCCCCAGACCTCACAGAGATATGCTTCCCTTTGCTGGGATTGTTTTAAAAAGATTGATTGATTGATTGATTGATTGATTGATTGATATGTGCTTTGGGTGCTTTGTCTAAGGGTGTCAGAATCCCCATGAACTGGAGTGACAGACAGTTGTGAGCTGCTATGCAGGTGCTGGGAATTGGACCCAGATCCTCTGGGAGAGCAGCCAGTGCTCTCAACCCTGAGCCCTCTCTCCAGCCCACTATGCTGGGATTAAAGGCATGATGTGGGGAGATTATACACACCTGGGTCCAATCTGCGTATAAAGAGAAGATGCTCCAATCTCTGAGCAGGCTAGTGATATTGTCTGATTGAAATTATGAAACTACCATTTTTGCTGCCCCATACGAGTTTTTAAAAACAGGAAAATCACAGGTCTCTGGTATACTTTGAAAGTCCATGTCCTCGATGCCCCAGCCGTCCAAACCCCAACTCCTCTCTGCTTCCCTCTTCCTATTTCTCCTCCTTGCCTCCCACACTGTGGTGTGTTCTCCCTGTCTTCACCCCACCTCTCTTATGTCTCCAGGGAGGGCCCATCTCTTCTCATTACCAGGGCTTCTCTTCCATTCTACCTGCTTCCCTGTGTCTTCTTCTTGCCCCCTGCCCCAGGGGAATCGCCTGGGCTGTGCAGAAACACCTCATTAGACTCTCCTAGGGTGGGTGTCAGGAAATCCCTCACAGCTCTAATACACTGCCGGGTTGCACAACACTGTTCTGAGCTGGTAAGCATAGCCGTATTGACCATTTTAGAAACAAAAATCTCACTTAACACTTGATTCTCCCACTCAGTCTCCCCCTCTGCCCTCCTTTCCTGAAGCCCATCCCCCCAAGTTCCGGAAAGACTCATCCTGCACACTGTTTCTGAGTTCTCTGGGTGTAAGGTCACTTGAGACTCTGCCATTCAGGGGCAGGGTCTGATTCAGGGTGTACAAGTCTAACAGCACCCAGGTGTCATCGGGGCAACAGAACACT
This sequence comes from Mus musculus, assembly GCF_000001635.26. Taxonomy (NCBI): domain Eukaryota; kingdom Metazoa; phylum Chordata; class Mammalia; order Rodentia; family Muridae; genus Mus; species Mus musculus. Next base: position 56,164,138 of record NC_000075.6, read on the forward strand.
TGTCTGTAGCAAGTGGCTGTACTTCTGACTTCCACTCCCAAGCTTCCACTTGCTCTGGTCCCCCACTGTGCCACTGCCCCACAGTATCAAGGAAAGTGCCCTTGCCAGTTACGAGGGACGGATTACACACCTGCGAGGCAGCCAATTTGCCATGGGGTTCATCCTCAACAAACCCTTCTCAAGACTGCTACTGTGGAAGCGCTGGGTCTTTGTGGGGCATTTCCTCTGAGTGTGAGATGGTGGGTAGCTGGGTTGGAGCCCGGCGCTTCCCGTATGTTGACTTCTGCCACCCCAGCCCTTCTTTAGTTTTGAGACAGGGTTTATTTAAATTACTCGGGCAGGTCTTGAACTCAACAAAGTCTTCTTGACTCAGCCTTTCCAGTAGCTGGGATGACAGGATTATGTCACCATATTCAACTGTTGGAAGGGCTGAATTAATGCCTGTTTATTTAAAGTGAGCTTTTGTCTCAGAGAGAAGCTGTATGGCACACTTTCCTTCTGATGGCGCTCACTAGCCCCTCTGTTTCCCCACTGTGAGTTGAAAGAGCATGACACCATAATAGATCAATGGGCTCTCAACCCATGGGTTGTGACCCCTTCGAGGGGTTTAACGATCCTTTTGAGGGGTCATCTAAGACCATCTGCATATCAGATATTTACATTATGATTCATAGCAGTAGCAAAGTTGCAGTTATGAAGTAGCAACAAAAACAATTTTACGGTTGGTGGTCAGCACAACATGAGGAATTCTATGAAAGGGGCTGCAGCACTAGGTAGGTAGAGTGAGGTCACTTCAATAGATGAAGCTGGGTGTGAGGCCATCTCACCCTAGACTCTCCAGCCTTTAGAACTGAGCCAAAACAAACTGCTTTCATCAGGAATGGTGGTGGGCCAGCCTTCATGAGGCAAAGACAAGTGGATTTCTGTGAGTTCAAGGCCAGCATGGCCTATATATTATAGCAAGTTTCAGACCATCCAGGGCTCCACAGTGAGATGCTGTTTCAAAAAACAAGCATACAAAAACTCCACTTGCTTTCCTGTATAATTTACCCAGGGTTGAGTATCCTGTGCCAGCCACAAATGTATTCAGGAGGACATGTCCTGGTGGAGAGCCCACACCCCACTCACCACAGAGCCCAGGTTCACAATACCACCCTTCACGAAACACCATGGCCTCTCTGTGCTCTGGTAGGGAAGGCCTGGGGTTGATGTTGCTGGTGCTGATGGTGATGATGCTGTGCCCACCGATGCTGTAAGCATTAAGCTGGTGAGTTCCTGGTACACACACGCTTCATGAGCAGCAGCCTTCATTATCTTACAAGCCCTGGCACACTGGACGCCATTGACTTCTCTGTTTCCAAAGCTCTCTCCTCCCCTCTGTAAACACATCATTTCTTAGTTCTATGATTGCTTCTCCAGGACCTCTCTTCCTCACAGCCCTTCCCCAAAGTTCAGGCTTAAGTCTTGGTTTTCTCAACCTACCTTCCCCACAGTGCTCTGGATGTGGCTGTGACCAAAGTGTGGGCTCTCCAGAGCTCGCACTGTCACACAGGGGCGCCTTCGTATCATGCCCTGCCCCTGCAGTAACTGGTCACTGTGTTGCTCTCAGTGAATTAGTTGGCTAACTCATCACATGTGCTGGTTATCTACGCTGCTGAGCCAGGTGTTGGGGCTACATAGCCATGAGGTGGTTAGGCCTCAGCCATGCCCCTCCACCCCAGCTTGCCATCCAAAGCAGAGATTCCACCCTAATTATTGATTTAATTGCAATTGGGAACAGTGAGCAAGCTGCTGGATACAAAACAGGGACAGTGTGGAGGAGCAACTTGGCCCTGGAGCAACTCAGTACTTCTCAAATGGAGTCTCTCACTTCCTCTACAGTCTGCAACCCCAGCCCCAACTTGAGAGAACAGAGTGGGCGTAGGTCACTTCTTTTATCGACTTATATGTTGCCCCAGTGAACAACTTTCCTTGACTCCCCAGTGTGTGAGATAAAATTCCTCTCCCCCCGCCCCTGCCCCAGAAAGTGAGATCCCCCTCTCCATCAAAAAAGCCATCTTTGCTTGCGAGTATTATTGGTTTTTAGACCAGCTGTGGAGTCTGCATTAAACGAAAACACGTGTATGAAATGCCCTGGAAGCCTTCCCACACTGGGACAGCCTTCCTGTTCCCCAGGACTTTCACTGTACATTTGGGGAAACCCACACAAAAGCACCAGTCTTACCACCAGAACACTCAGGAGTGCTGAGTCAGGTGACCCCGCCCAGAACGCTGACTTGAAGTGACAAAAAGGGCAGCAAATGTTTATTGGCAGTGTGGGCTTGAGAGACCCAACTGCAGCTGGGGGCCAGCTCCCCTGACAGTCTCCTAACCAGCTTGTCCCTGAGCTCAGATCTTGCCTGTCCTTTCCAGCTGAACTTCTTTTAGCTTCCAATACTCTGCAAACTTCGGAGACTGCCTAGTGTACTCACCGTAAACCCTCTGCCCAAGGCAGCCAGAGTCTGATTGTTCATTTATAACCAAGATGTGGTGATTGACATTGGAAAATTCCAAAACGTAGAAGTAAAAACAAAAAATCTACACCCAGAAAACAAAACATCCACTAATGCTTTTCAGTCTTTTACCTTTTACATAGTCTAATATTGTTGTAGTTATATAATTATATGGAAAATGGGTGATAACTAACGGCTTGCCCTCTAATTTTATTAAGTGGCAAATAATGGGCCGAGGGAAATGTTTTTAACCTTGTATTTAGTGTGTGTGTGTGTGTGTGTGTGTGTGTGTGTGTGTGTATGAGCGAGAGAGAGAGAGAGAGAGAGAGAGAGAGAGAGAGAGAGAGAGAGAAGACAACCGGCTAGAGTCAGTTCTTTCCTTCCACCCTGTGATTCTGACAGTTCGATACAATGTTGCAAAAATCCCTGCGAGCACTAAACAACAATCCATTTACAAGTGTTTTTTTGTTCTGTTTTGTTATTTTTTTCAAAGGTGTGTGCCAGGGCTTCTGGCCTTTATTATGATCCTGCCTATAGGAAGGAACTTGTAATGAACTTCCTACAGAGTTGGCGAGAGCATGACCTTACAAGTGTTTTTAATAGGTAATGTTTAATGAGTTTGTTCAGTTTGTTCTGGGCTGCATTCACGGCTCTCCCCAACCCCACACTGGACATACCTGGTAGGCAATTGCTCTCCACTACCCTGGGACTCAATGGAGGACTGCGTTGGCCTTTGGGAGTGCTCAGTACACTTGGCTGGAGTTTCTTTCTGGGGGTAATTTTTGGGGCAGGTCACTTCCCAAGTCCTTTGTCCAGGCAGAGAAAATTGTATACTCAACTGATTTCACATTTTTGCCTAATTTAAACATATTCATTACAGAAAAATTCGAGAATGCAGAAAAAGCTCCAATCAGTGATCACTGTTGCTAAAAACTTGGTCTAGTTCCTAAAAATGATAGCTGAGAATACACGGATCGTTCCCAGTTTTATGCATAATTAACTGAGAAACGACCAATTTAGGGGGAAAAAAAGATATGAAGAGGTGTTAGGGGTAATATCTGCCATTTGCATAATGCATTATTCTTTGCCAATTAAAAAGCCCTAGTGGATTTGGGTTTAAGATGCAGAAAATCATTTCACTTATGTCTTGGCAGTGGAAATGCCTATTGTGCTGTCCGTCACTACTCCGATCCTCCTGGGCTAAACAAAAGCCTCTTTATTCAGCTATTTTCCTAGTTCAGTATCCCAAGTTCTTGAAATTTTTGTGCATTATTGGCAAGTGCCAAACACAATAGGAGCTGTTAGTGTCTTTTGTGCCATCAAACATGGTGCAGATGTGCCCGAGTGTGGAATGTCTGTGCTGCTGGAGAAACACTTTTCCAGGAACGGAGAAGCAGCAACAGCACTGAGCGTGACTCAGTGGGGTGGCAAAGAACACGAGATCACACCAACCTGCTGAAACATGACTCTAGGTTCTGGTTCCTCAGCAAACTGTGTTGTGACGTTAGCTAAGTCATATTAAACTTCCTGGACCCCCATTTCCTCATCTGCAAAATGAGTAATATCATTTGCAAACGTTTTCTTCAAAATGGGAATGATAGTGACTAGGGAGATTGCTCAATGGGTAAAGTGTTTAATGCGCAAGTGTGAATAGCTGAATTTCATCCCAAAACCCATGTGAAAAGGCCAGGAGTATCAGGCAGAACCTGTAAGCCCAGAACTGGGTGTCAGGAGACAGGAGGCTTGCTGGCTAGCCAGCTTACCAGAATTGGTGAGTTCCAGCTTCACCGAGAGACTGCCTCAACAATTAAGGTGGATTAAGTGATTGAGGAACAAGCCCCTTGTTGACTTCGGGCCTCTGATGGCACACACGCGCACGCACTCAGGCTCTCGTATGAGCACACATGGCCTTAGTTTTCTATCGTTTTGATAAAACATCATGGCCATAAACAACTTGGGGAGGTATCTTAGTTAAGGTTTCCATTGCTGTGAAGAGACACCTCGACCGGGACAACTCTTATAAAGGACAACATTTAAACCAGGCTGGCTTTCAGGTTCAGAGGTTCAGTCCATTGTTATCAAGGCAGGAAGCATGGCAGTGTCCAGGCAGGCATGGCTCTGGAGAAGGAACTGAAAGTTTGACATCTTGTTCCCAAGGCAAACAGAAGACTGAATCTCTCAGGCAGCTAGGAGGAGGGTCTCAAAGCCCCCCACAGTGACACACTTCCTCCAACAAGGCCACACCCACTCCAACAAGGACATACCTCCTAATAGTGCTACTCCTTGGGCCAAACATACTCAAACCACCACAGGAGGAAAGGGCTTATTTCAGTTTACAACCCTCAGGTTACATGTTATCACTGTGGGAATTCAGGCAGTAACTTGACGCAGGAGTTGATAAAGCGGCCATGGAGGAGTGTTGCTTACTGGCTTGCTTCTTAATGGCTTGCTCAATGCTTTCTTACAGTATCCGGGACCACCAGCCCAGGGATGGCACTGCTAAGAGTGAGCTGGGTCTACCCACATCAATCATAAATCAAGAAACTGCACCACAGGCTTGCCCACAGGTCAATCTCCTGGTGGCATTTTCTCAGTTGAGGTCCCCCTGTTCCTAAATGATTATAGCTTGTGTCAAGTTTACATAAAACCACCCAGCACCCATGTGCATGTACACGAACAGGCATACAAAAAAAAAAATCAGGAGAGCCAGGCATGGTGCTGCAGACACATAATTCCAAGTACCCATGTGGGGGGGGGGGGTCGAAAGTTCCCTGCCAGTCTGGGCAGCTGAGTAAGGACAAATCTCAAAATAAATAGCAAAAGGACAATGGATATAGCTGCAGTTCACCGAGTCTAACCTTCAGTATCCCCAAAAGAAAAGGGCAAGAGCACTACATATTTCACAGAGAACCATTTAATTAAAGAAAACTAAATATATAAAAGTTCTCAGTGCCTCTGAGTAGGGGTCGCCTAT